>NC_048321.1:13039684-13067676 GCF_013100865.1 Trachemys scripta elegans
CATATATCAATAACTGGTTAAATGATAGGAAACAAACGGTAGGAATAAATGGTCAGTATTGAGAATGGAGACAGGTAAATAGCGATGTACCCCAGGAGTCTGTACTGGGACCAGTACTCTTCAACTTATTCATAAACAATCTGGAAAAAGAGATAAACAGTGAGGTGGCAACATTTTCAGATGATACAAAACTGCTCAAGATAGTTAAGTCCAACGGAGACTGTGAGGAGTTACAAAGGGTTCTCACAAAACTGGGTGACTGGGCAACAAAATGGCAGGTGAAATTCAATGTTGATACATTGGAAACCATAATCCCAACTATACATATAAAACCATGTGGTCTAAATTTGCTGTTACCACTTAAGAAAGAGATCTTGGAGTCGTTGTGGATAGTTCTCTGAACACATCCACTCAATGTGCAGCAGCAGTCAAAAAGGCAAACAGAATGTTGGGAGTCATTAAGAAAAGGATAGATAATAAGATTGAAAATATCATATTAACTCTATAAAAATCCATGGTATGCCCACATCTTGAATACTGCGTGTACATGTGGTCACCCCATCTCAAAAATGATATATTGGAATAGGAAAAGGTTCAGAAAAGGGCTACAAAAATGATTAGGGGTATCGGACAGCTTCCGTAGGAGGAGAGATAAAGAAGACTTTTCAGCTTAGAAAAGAGATGACTATGCGGGGATATGATAGAGCTCTATAAAATCCTGACTGATGTGGAGAAAGTGAAAAAGGAAGTGTTATTTACTCCTTCTCATAACACAAGAACTAGAGGGTCACCAAATGAAATGAATAGCCAGCAGGTTAAAAAGAAAGAAAAGGAAGTAAATAAACAAATAAAAGGAAGTATTTCTGCACGCAAGGCATAGTCAGCCTGGGAAACTCTGTGTGAAGTATTTCTTCACACAATGCATCCGAAGAAGTGAGGTTTTTACTCACGAAAGCTTATGCCCAAATAAATCTGTTAGTCTTTAAGGTGCCACCAGACTCCTTGTTGTTTTTGTGGATACAGACTAACACGGCTACCCCCTGATACTTCACACAATGCAGAATCAGATTGTGCCACTCTTTGTCAGGGTTATATTACGCTATGTTCTCATTGACTCATTGCGAGGCTCCTAAGGGCCTAAACACTTTTAAAAATAGGATTTAGACCCTTTTGCAAATGTTATCCTTTTTTTCAACAAACACAGGAAAAAAAGCTCCACTGGGAGTAAAGATGACATGATGGGAAGCATAATGACACAAGGACGTAGAAAAGGACAGACCATAAAAAACCTAATTCTCCAAAATAATCTAAAAATGAGAAAAACCAAGAATCCATAAATTTTGTAAAAATGACAGATTCATGCATTCCAAGGCTGGAAGGGACGAGTGTGATCATCTCGTCTGACCTCCTGGGTCACACGGGCCAGAGACTGCCCCAAAACAATTCCTAGAGCAGAGCTTTTAGACAAACATCCCAGCTGGATTTAACATTGCCAGTGATGGAGGATCCACCACGACCCTTGGGAAATTGCTCAAATGCTCAGTTACTCTGACCATTAAAAATTGAGACCTCATTTCCAGTCTGAATTTGTCTAGGTTCAACTTCTCTTCACTGGATCATGTTAAACCTTCCTCTGCTAGACTGAAGATCCCGTTATGAAATATTTGTTCCCCAGGCAGGTACTTTGAGACTGTGATCAAATCACCCCTTCACCTTCTCTTTGTTAAGCTAAATAGATTGACCTCCTTGAGTTTCTCACTGTAAGGCAGGTTTTCTAATCCAGTAATCATTCTCGTGGCTCTTCTATGAATCAGGCCAAAAAATTCACTTGCTAAAAATAAGAATTTTGGGATCAAGAGGAAGTTACATGTCCCAGTGAACAGAATTCTTTCTCCATGCAAATATCAACAATTCCATCCATTCCCCTATCCAACCAGCTCTGACCCCAAGTTGTCGTTGGTTTGGGAGTTGCGTGCACGTTGCTGGTACCTCAGAAACTCTTCCTCCATGGTGAGATACAAGATGGGGTTGAGGCAGCTGCTGAAATATGTCAGGACATAAGCAAAAGCCCTTCCTCTGTTCAAAAGAGACAGAGGGTACATAGCTGAGATCTGCAAGAAGTAGAAGACGTGATACGGCAGCCAGCAGAGGAAAAAGGTCGGGATCAAACCAAGAAGGATCTTGAGTGGCTTGGTGGACTGGATCAGCCTGTTCCTTCTCAGCTTGGAAGCTAGAATAATGTAGAAGGTTGGAATCAAGATCAAGGCGAATGGGATCAGAAACCCGACCAGGAACTGGATTGCAATGGCGGCCTTCACCCTCCGTTCATCCCCTCGGAAATTCAGGCTGGTGCTGTCAGGTGAGAGGAGGGATTCCCAGAGATCACCGTACCGCAAGCTGAACCCAAGAGACAGGGCCCACATGCCCAAACCCATAATGAAAGCTAATGGTGGCGTGCGGTGGTTCCGGGCCCACTCAGGGCGTGCCACGAGGATGCAGCGATCGACACCGATGGTGGTGAGGAAGAAGGCGCTGGAGAACATGTGGAAGGAGGTGATGGTGCTGCTCAGCATGTTGGCCCCATTTAAGTCCAGGATGAAGAAGGAGGTGAATCTGAGGGGCAGGAAGATGATGAAGATGAAATCGGACAGGGCCCGGTTCCAGAACCACATGGCACTGGCCGTCCTCTCCACATGGCAGCTGGCAACAAAGAAGATGTAGCCATTCAATGCCACCCCAGCGAGGAAGGCCATGCCACACAGCACCAGGAAAGGAACTTGGAGGTACTCAATTCTTGGAAAAGGTACAGTCACAATAGCCCCTCCTTCTCCTCACGGCTCAGCTTGGGCAGCGCAGATGTTGTGCTGAGCAAAGGAAGGAAGAGCAATGAAAAAGGCTCCAGGAGATGACAGCCGCAGAGTTTATAATCTCCTCAGAGTTTGAAAACTCCCCAGGTCTGACCTCTGACAACAGGCCCCGCAAATAATTTCAACCGGTTCTAACCAGAGCGGATGAGGGGAGGGGATTGGAGCCACTGGAAGGGGGAAGATCCGGGGGCAGTGGTGTGGGGGCAGGACAGAAGGAGATCCAGTGAGTAAGCTGGGGGGTTTACCTCATTATCTTACCCGTGACTTGGGGGATGCAGCGTCTCAGAGTCGACCCCCATCCAAGGTCCCCAACGCAATGCCTGCAGCTCTCCTGGACTGGCTCAGCCCGGAGGAGGAAGCCGTTCATGTGAGGGTGTATCTGGGGCGGGGAGAACAATGAGTGGAGATCACAGCATGTGGCTGGGTCCAAATACTTCTGCAAAGACTGGAAGGCCTCTGGCACCCACAGCTACGTGCAGATGTTATGTGAACCACAAGCTCCTGTTAGAATATAGATATTCAGGTCAGCCTGTAAAAGCCCACACTTTAAGAACTTAGGTGTATTTTTACCACTTTGCTAGTTACAAGCGTATAAAAACAAAGAATCAAAATCACAGTCCGCCTGTGTATGGGCCTCCTCTCACTAGGATAATTCGTTAATGATCTGGAGGATGGTGTGGATTTCCCCGTCTACAAGTTTGCAGATGACACTAAACTGGGAGGTGTGGTATCTACACTGGAGGGTAGGGATAGGATACAGAGGGACCTAGACAAATTAGAGGATTGGGCCAAAGGAAACCTGATGAGGTTCAACAAGGACAAGTGCAGAGTCCTGCACTTAGGATGGAAGAATCCCATGCACTGTTACAGACTAGGGACCGAATGGCTAGGCAGCAGTTCTTCAGAAAAAGACCTAGGGGTTACAGTGGATGACAAGCTGGATATGAGTCGATAGTTGTGCCCTTGTTGCCAGGAAGGCTAACAGCATTTTGGGCTGTATAAGTAGGAGTGTTGCCAGCAGATCGAGGGATGTGATCATTCCCCTGTATTCGGTGTTGATGAGGTCTCATCTGGAATACTGTGTCCAGTTTTTAGCCTCACTCTACAAGAAGGATTTGGAAAAATTGAAAAGAGTCCACCGGAGGGAAACAAAAATGATTAGAGGGCCGGAGCACATGATTTATGAGGAGAGGCTGAGGGAACTGGGATTATTTAGTCTGCAGAATAGAGGAAGAATGTGGGGGGATTTAATAGCTGCTTTCAACTACCTGAAAGGTGGTTCCAAAGAGAATGGGTCTAGGCTGTTCTCAGTGGTACCAGATGACAGAAGAAGGAGTAATGACCTCAAGTTGCAGTGGGGGAGGTCTAGGTTGGATATTAGGAAAAACCTTTTCACTAGGAGGCTGGTGAAGCACTGGAATGGGTTACCTAGGGAGGTGGAGAAATCTTCCTTAGAGTTTTTTAAGGTCAGGTTTGATAAAGCCCTGGCTGTGATAGTTTCGTTGGGGATTGGTTCTGCTTTGAGCCGGAGGTTGGACTAGATAAACTCCTGAGATCCCTTCCAACCCTGATATTCTATGATTCTATGACAGTCTGAGGTCTGTTCTTAGGCTAAGGCCTTTGGCTAAGCAGCAGGGGCAGACATAAGTGGGAAGTGAACAGTCACATCCTCACATCCCAAACCAGTCACACTGAAATAAGGAGGTATTGGGCTGTGTGACAGACCCAGACCAGTGGGGTACTGGAGTCTGGTAGAGGGCAAATACACTGGTCATTGGATGAGTAGTTTTCTGTTCCCTGAGTGACCAGAGCAGGGGCTGCACTAGAGTAATCAGGAGCCTGCTAGAACCAGTTAAGGCAGGCAGGCAAATTAGGACACCTGGAGCCAATTAAGAAGAAGCTGCTAGAATCAATTAAGGCAGGCTAATCAGGGCACCTGGGTTTTAAAAGGAGCTCACTTCAGTTTGTGGGGCGAGTGTGAGGAGCTGGGAGCAAGAGGCGCAAGGAGCTGAGAGGGTGTGCTGCTGGAGGACTGAGGAGCACAAGCGTGATCAGACACCAGGAGGAAGGTCCTGTGGTGAGAATAAGGAAGGTGTTTGGAGGAGGCCATGGGGAAGTAGCCCAGGGAGTTGTAGCTGTCATGCAGCTGTTACAGGAGGCACTATAGACAGCTGCAGTCCACAGGGCCCTGGGCTGGAACCTGGAGTAGAGGGTGGGCCCGGGTTCCCCCAAACCCCCCAATTGACCTGGACTGTGGGTTCTTCCAGAGGGGAAGGTCTCTGGGCTGTTCCCCAACCCACATGGTGAATCTCTGAGGCAAGAAAATCCGCCAATAAGCGCAGGACCCACCAAGATAGAGGAGGAACTTTGTCACAGCTGTTAGGAAGACTATCCTTTCCTGATAGTACCCATCACCACCAGATAAAGAAACAGATCTTAAGATGGTTAAAGAAAACTTAATTTGATAGCATCCTGTCTGGCAAGAAATCACTTCTCAATGGTTGTGGTTGTGAAACCCTCATTTCTGTATGTTTCATCTTTATTGCCCACACTTTTCTATTGTCAATCTGTCTGGTTCTCTAATTGTTTCTGTCTGACGTATAATTCATTTTGCTAGGTGGAAATTCATTAGGGTAGTGGGATACAATTGGTTAGAGAATTATTTTACAATATGTTATGACTGGTTAGTTACATTTCAGTAAGATGATTGATTAAGGTATAGCTGAAAATATTACTATATAAATTGGGGTCAAACAGGAAGGGAGGGAACGGAAATTGGAATTATGCTTGCTGGACATTAACCCCAATGAACATCACATTGTCTGCACTACGGACTGCTGGTCTTTTGCTGTTTGCTGTCTGCTTGACAAGAATCAGGGAAGTGGGAGGGTGGAGGAAAAGCCCTCTAACATCTTGGTGCCATGATTCAGATGCATTGCATTGGACAGGTGAGTAGCAGCCAGGTAAGTCCCCATCCCCAACAGTCCGTGCAGCTGCTTGGAGAGGGTATCACAGACTCTCATGATGGTAGTTACGGGGTCTGGTCAGTGGTGGACCGACCTGTTGCCTTTGCCTCTGGACTTTTGAGTGCTGTGGAACTTAAATATGGATGGTGTGAAAAGGTGTAGTGGTGTACCTACTGAGGGGTAGGGAAATTCAAATACCTCACAGGAATGCAGGAGATAATAATCCAGCTCCATTATGACCACCTCTGGCTGTTAAACATGCATACTATTTTACAGGGACAAGTGAGTGGGCAGTGTATGGCAAAGTGGTTACTGGCACTACAAGCTGAAAACATTACAGGTCTGTCTCATCTTACGCTGGGGTTACGTTCCGCAGTCAACGCCTAAAGCGAAAATCGCATAGAGTCAAAATTACATTGAGTGTAATGGCGGGCGGAATTACCCACACTACAGAAACAGTATTTAAATTGTTATTTTTCTCTCTTTTTTTTTGCTGACCGCGTAAAGCTGAAATCGCGCATGTTAAATGCACGTAAGATGCGACAGACCTGTACCCCAAAAGTGTTAAAGGAACCTGTAGTCTGGGTAGCTGGATTACACCTTCACATTGGTGAAGGCAGCCCAGGTAAAAGCCAACACCAGGTGTTTTGGGCGGCTAATCCCAGTCAGGTAAAGGAGGGGACACAGGTATCGTTTTTGGATGGAAATTGTATGTATCGGGGGGTGAAAATCTGCAGGCTTAGCTGCTGTGGAAATCAGAGGAACTGAGACAGTCAGCACCATTGGTTTCTCACTAGAAGCCAGGCCAGCCCAGGAGGCAGAACTGGCAGCCTTGCTTACAATTTGAACGGAAGTAGATCCCAAATTTGAGGCAGAATGTTGGGTGGTGGTGGATTCAGATGATGTATTTTGGGTGTCACATGGATGCTGAGATGGTGGGCGGATAATCCTTTCAGGACAACTGACAGCTCCACAATCAAGCATGCTAGCTGGTGGAAACGAGGAGGAGCTTAGTCACAGCTTTGCACGAAGCAATGTGGTAAAAGTAAAGGCACACAAGTAGGGTGAGCAGATATCCTGATTTTATAGGGACAGTCCCAATTTTGGGGTCTTTTTCTTATATAGGCTCCTATTACCCCCCAACCCCAGTCCTGATTTTTCACATTTGATGTCTGGTCATCCTAGACACAAGAAAACAGGACCCCTAAGCAAAGGGAATAACCTGGCCAATACAGAGGCTAAGCGGGCTGCAACAGAGGCACCCATATTGCCATGGGAACCACAGTCAAGTGTGCCTGTAGCAGTGGTAAGAAGAAGTGGGGTGGACAGGGATCTATGGCGGGCGAATTCAGGAGTTGCAAGAATCTGACCCAGGTCTGGAAGGCATCACAAAACTTGGGGATAGACATGGGCCAAAAGTGGTACTAAGGGAAGATATTTGGTGTGTCCTAACAACTGAAGGACCAGTAAAGCTGTGTCCTCAAGGAAGCCAGACAACTTTCTTAAGTTGGGTGCATGGGAGCTTGGCAGGGGGACACCCTGGGTTTGAGGAGGCACTCTGAACTTTAAAAAATTGTGCTGGTGGCCAGGAATGGCAGCCGATTTAAAATCTTTGCCAGGCACAATCCACCTGACAAGGTGCTAAGGGGAGACTTAATGAGACATGCCCCAAGGGGACCTTGGGAAAGAATACAAATTGACTACACAGGACCCCTACCACCAGATCACAGACAAAGATGATTCATGTTGGTGGTGGTGGATACTTTTTTTTTTTTTTTTTTTTTTTTTTTTTTTTTTTTTTTTTTTTTTTGGTAATTCGGTATTGACTTGTTGGGGGGTCCCAAAGGTGATTGACTCAGACCAAGGAGCTGCTTTCCAGTCAAATCTGTTAGGGGATGTCAAGGCTCCTTCCCCACTCTGAACTTTAGGGTACAGATGTGGGAGCCTGCATGAAAACTTCTAAGCTTAACTACCAGCTTAGATCTGCTTTTGCTGCCACCAATCCCAATGTGCTAACTCCCTTCCCTGGGTAGCTTGAGAGACTCTCCACCAATTCCCCGGGAACACTGATCCAAAACCCCTTGGATCTTAAAACAAGGAAAAATCAATCAGGTTCTTAAAAAGAAGGCTTTTAATTAAAGAAAGAAAGGTAAAAATCATCTCTGTAAAATCAGGATGGAAAATAACTTTACAGGGTAATCAGATTCAAAGAGCCCAGAGGAACCCCCTCTAGCCTTAAGTTCAAAGCTACAGCAAACAGAGATAAACACTCTAGCAAAAGGTACATTTACAAGTTGAGAAAACAAAGATTAAACTAACACGCCTTGCCTGGCTCTTACTTACAAGTTTGAAATATGAGAGACTTGTTCAGAAAGATTTGGAGAGCCTGGATTGATGTCTGGTCCCTCTTAGTCCCAAGAGCGAACAACACCCAAAATAAAGAGCACAAACAAAAGCCTCCCCCCCACCACCAAGATTTGAAAGTATCTTGTCCCCTTATTGGTCCTTTGAGTCACGTGTCAGCCAGGTTACCTGAGCTTCTTAACCCTTTAGAGGTAAAAGGATTTTGGAGTCTCTGGCCAGGAGGGATTTTATAGTATTGTACACAGGAGGGCTGTTACCCTTCCCTTTCTAGTTATGACAGGGGAGCTCTCAGGCCTCACTGGAATCACACAGTTGTTCCCTATGGCTTATCACCACAGGCTGCAGGGCAGGTGGAACGCATGAAACACACCATCAAAAGTGAGCTGAGAAAGGGAGTGTAAATGGGAGGAAAAAACTGGTTACTGTTACTTCCCTTTGTCTTAATGAGAATAAAGGCCCGAGAATCAAAGGGCACCGGATTTTCTCCATACAAAGCTCTCATGGGAAGGCCCGTGGAACGGTGGGAAAATCCACTTACCCCAGTATCTGGGGAAGTCACTACACACGCCTAACACCAGAATGGATTTTAACCCTAATCGACCGTGTGAAACAGGTACAGAAGGCAGTGTCCTGGCAAGACAAGCAAGTAGCAGAAAGAGTCAAAGCATGGTACGACCTGCCCTGGGAGCGTGATCTACCCACGGTGGGAGATCTAGCAATGTACAAAATTCCAGGTCAACACCACCCATTCCCAGCTCCTAAATGGAAGGGCCCCTACCTGGGCCTTGACCGATTGGGGCCCAGCCTGTTTCTATTGGGTACAGAAAATGGAGGGCAACAGTGGGTTCACTGCACACAGATAAAAAAGTGAAAACGGGATTGGGAAAGGGGATGCATACATTCTGTCATGTGTGTATTACAGATTAACCCACTAAGGAGAAAAAGATGGGAATTCCCTGGCCCTGGAGGGAATGATCCTTACTGCTAATCACAATTGTTACAGTTATAAATTCTACTCAAATCCCACGATGTGCAGAGTGAAAAGGAGGAAATACATGGACTGCTACACCCACAGCTAGTGGAAATGAAGCTAATTAGGACTATAAGAATTTCCCCATAGAAAGATGTACCACCCAACCCTCCAACAGGAATTTGGCAGTGTCGATATATGGTTTATGGATTAGATGGGGGAATCCCAACCCGGTGGAGAATAAAATGGATTTATTTGGGTTTAGACCCCATTGGGAGTTGGGCATCTGAGTGCTAAAGACAAGCACACTTCTGTGAGCTGTTTTCAGGTAAACCTGCAGCTTTGGGGCAAGTCATTCAGACCCTGGGTCTGTGTTGGAGCAGACGGGAGTGTCTGGCTCAGCAAGACAGGGTGCTGGAGTCCTGAGCTGGCAGGGAAAACAGGGATAGAAGTAGTCTTGGTGCATTAGGGGGCAGCTCCCAAGGTGGTTTTTGTGATGCAACCCGTCACAGTGGCGTAGTCGGCAGGATCTGTGCACAGCTGATTGGTTTGAGATAGTGGTAGTGATTTTAAGTGAGTTTTAAGTGTGCTGGCTGGAGAACAGACAAAGTACTTACTGGTTTGTTATTTTCTGTTTGCTTATTTCGGGTAAGGGAAGTAGGGAGAGAAAAGGAAGAAAAATAAATAAGAAGGAAGATCAGAAGAAGCTAAAACTGCACAGAGTGCAAATTGCCAAGAAAGGCTGAACACTGGGCACTGTGAAAGTCTCTGTTAACTAAGAATCGCCTGAGCTGAGTGCATCCCAGTTTCAGTGAACTGCAGGGGGTGAGTCCCAGCAGAAGAAACCAGTAAAATGACTACCAGTGAAGCAGCTACCAAACTAGATCTGGCTAGACTGGAAGCAACAGAGAAAGAAAATGAACATAAAGGATGGATAGAAGTAAGACAATTAGAAATTAATGCAGAAAAAGCCAGGGAGGAAACTGCCCACAAGACAGCTATGGAGGCCCAGAGGGAGGCCCAAGAGCATGAACTGGATGTAATGTAGTCCAAGAGACAAAACCCTCCACCTGCTGGCTCCACTTCCTCAAAAATCCATAAATGGGAGCGACTGTGTCCACAGTATGATGAGTCCAGTGATATTGCCAAATATTTCTTTTTTGTCCCACAAATACTGCTTTACATCATCACTGCACATATTCAGGAAGTGTTCCTGAATAACGAGATCACACATCCCTCCTGGGGTGTATGAATCCTCTTGGGAAAATAACGCCCCACAATTAGAATGTGATGTTACCATGTGTAACCGCAATGATACTTCCATGGAGGATGCTCCCCAAAGGTGTGATTGTTATGTACATATTACACAAGGCATAAAATTCCCTTTGGGACATTGGGTGTATGATGAGTTAACCATTTTGCAAAATGTAACCCTGCAGGTGCTATGGAAGCCAAGTTGGAAGAACCTGAATTTAAATTGGCCACAGCCTGGAGCTGTGAATATGTCCCAAGGAATGGTGGGTGGACCAAAATCATCCCAACTGTACTGTGTACATAAAAGGATGGAAAAAACAATTTGATTGGTGGGTGAGGGGACGCACCTGGAATCGTCGTTGGACAAGGGGATTGTAGGCAGTAGGGAACACTCTGCTGGGCACATGGAATCTGGGGGATGTGTATGTAACCAAACAATTGATGAGCCAAAATGTGAGATTTCAGCAAGAAATCAATGAATGAATGGCACGGCAACTATCAGCAATTGCCACGGGATGGAGGACGGTAGTAGAGGTGAACCTGCGGGTAACTCATTGGCAGGAGCCCTTGTGACCTGGGCAGGATGGCTTCAGAAGGCTAACGTGTGTGTAGGTTAATGCTCAGTTAATAATGTTAATGGATATCATGAGAGACGCTTGGTCAGAACAATGACATTCAGTATTAAATTGGGAGGCTAACCCATATAGATCCACACTTGGGAAAATATACCCATCCACCTGGAAAATATCCCCGACCTGTGGGGCCAGTACTTGTGTAATTGTAACCATGATACAATGGGAAGGGAATGCAACTAAGGTGGTCCCCCTGAACCCTCTAGGAGTAACAAGAGAAGGAAGAGTGTGTTGGGGACCACTGGGAAATAGATGGAGTGGGTGGAATGGTGTGAATTGGACTATCATTGCTTTAAGCAATTGTGCATCCAGAGGGGGCACCAGGGTGTGCTCCTCTCCTATGACTATGGAGGAGCGAGATCAATGGCCTTTTGTAAGGGAGGAGAAATTTAGGTGTAATGTATATGGGGCACGGGGTATTCTGTTGGGAGTGTCTGCAATCCTGTAATATAACACTAGGAGGCAAAACCATACCAGCCTATGAGCAAATTATAAATGTTTATACATTGCTAACTGGACTATGGTGCACTAATGGATCAGTGGACCTAATCATTGTAAACAATCAAACCAGCACCTATTACCCCATCCCATACCCAGTAGTGAAATTGGTGTAAACAATACCGAGTTTCCCTGGGGGTATTCAATGGACACACAATATGGACCAGAGTACGCAAAGATTACAGGAGCAACTCAGTGTGACCGCCACTAGTTGGACACAATTACACTACACACGTCAGGATGGCATTGACAGAATTTTAGCCCTATCAAAGGAGGAGAAGCAGTGGTTTTGATGGTGGTCGGGATGTTGGACTATACTACAGTGGTCAGGACTCTCGGAGTTGCTGTGGATTATCATGGCGGCTGGTGTATTGTTAAGTATACTGGTGTTACGTTGTATAGGGAAACAGTCAAGAGGGGCACAGCCCTCTAAAGAACGGCCAATTATTATAACCCATAAGTAATTTAATAGGCCCTCCAGCCTAGTGTACTAGACAACCCAGACCCAACGTTCTCAGGCCCACTATAATGGAAAGTCTACAACACTAATTGGAATAGGTGTGGTATGCCCATACCAGAGAAGGTGCAGGGGATTGTACCACAAAAGGAGCAGTGGGACAGATGGAGCATCAACATATTCCACCATGATGCCTGGCCCTATCAGGAAATGTGTCGCCGTATGTCCTATGCTTTCCCAGGGATACCTAGGCAGGAGGATCCCAACAGAAAAGAAAGGGTGGAGTGTTACAATATAAATATTCAGGCCTGTCTGTAAAGGCCTATACTCTAAGAACTTAGGTGTATTTTTATCACTTAGATAGTTACAGGGGTATAAAAAGAAAGAATCAAATTCACAGTCTGCCTGTGTCTGGGCCTTGTCTCACTAGGATAGTCTGAGGCCTGGTTCTTAGGCTCAGGCCTTTGGCTAAGCAGCAGGGGCAGCCATAAACTGGGAAGTGAACGGTCACATCCTCACCTCCCAAACCAGCCACACTGACATAAGGGGCTATTGGGCTGTTAGGAAGATGATCCTGTCCTGATAGTGCCCATCACCACCAGATAAAGAAACACATCTTAAGATGGTTAAAGAAAACTTAGTTGGATAGCATCCTGTCTGGCAAGAGATCACTGATCAATGGTTGTGGTTGTGAAACCCTCATTTCAGTATGTTTTATCTTTATGGCCCCCAGTTTTCTATTGTTAATCTGTCTGGTTCTCTAATTGTCTGCTGTATAATTAACTTTGCTAGGTGTCAGTTAATTAATGTAGTGGGATATAATTGGTTAGAGAATTATGTTATGGTATGTTAGGATTGGTTGGTTACATTTCAGTAAAATGATTGGGTAAGGTGTAGCTGAGAATATTACTATATAAACTGGGGTCAAACAGGAAGTGGGGGAAGGGAAATTGGAATCATGCTTGCTGGACATTAACCCCAATAAATATTGCATTGTCTGCACTACAGACCTCTGGTCTTTTGGTGCTTGCTGTCTGCTTGACAAGAACCAGGGAAATGGGAGGGTGGAGGGAAAGCCCTCTAACAGCTCCCCTGCACCCCACACTGGGCCCTACCAAGGTGTCTGCATTTGGCTTTCCACATCTGTGGGCAGGAGAGTGGGGCCACCTTTGGAAAGCAGGGGCTGAGATAGCAACCTCCAGCCGACTCCACCGTGCAAGGTCCCAGGAGCAGAGATGCCAGCTGGGACTCTGCCCTCCAGCCCCTCCTGGCTGGGGAAAGCGAGCAGAACCCTGCAGGGAGTGGGACGTGTGAGATTCTCGTCCCTGCCTTTGGTTCAGGGAACCCAATCCTCAGCCTGGGCCACGTTACAGACCAGCCAAGGCTAAGGAAACCCTCACTCTGTGCTAGAGACCACACAAACCACAGCCCGGCCTGCAACCTGCCTTCGTCTCTCATCATTTGCCTGGAGGCCTCAGGCGTGGGGGCACTTTTCAGCTCAATGTGTGCTCCCAGAGTCAACAGAACTCCAGCCATTCTGGGATGCATCAACAAGGGAATCTCGATTAGGAGCAGGGAGGTGATTTTCCCTCTGGATCTGGCCCTGGTATGACCACAGCTGGGATCCTCTGTCCGGTTCTGGTGCCCACCCTTCAAGAAGGATGTTGAGCATCAGGAGAGGGGTCAGAGACAAGACTGGACCCCGAGCTCCACCAAGAGAGACTCCAGGAGCTCAGTCAATTCAGTTTATCAAAGGACACGTCTACACCGGGAAGGCTGCACCGATGCAGCTGTGTCGCTGTAGTGGCTCAGTGAAGACACTGTCTATGCTGAGGTGAGAGCTTCTCCCATCGGCGTAGTTAATTCACCCCCGACCCCTGAGAGGTGGTAGCTGTGCTGACCGGAGAAGTGTTGTCTACACTGGGTGTTAGGTCGGTATAACAGCCTCACCCAGGGGGGCGGTTCCACACCCCCGAGTGACGTAGTTATACCAACATCACTTGCTAGTGTCATGATGGGGTGACTTGATTGCCAGTTTCTGACCAGCAACTGAATTGTGTGGATGCTGCCATCTACTTGCCAGTTGGATTTACAGCCATCGTCATCCCTGAGCCTTTGGAAAACAGTCTAGAGCAGTGGTTATCAACCGGGGGTACACAGAGATCTTCCAGCGGGTACATCGACTCCTCGAGATATTAGCCTATTGAAAACTAGGCAACATGCAAAGCACTAGCATAGTGACTTCTTTCTACTGCTCTATATACTGTCCACTGACATGTTAGTAGGATATTGATATTCCAATTGATTTATTGTATAATTATATGGTAAAATGAGAAAGTAAACTATTTATCGGTACGAGTGTGCTGTGACCCTTGTATTTTTATGTCTGATTTTGTAAACAAGTAGTTTTTCAGTGAGGAGAAGCTTCGGGATACACAAGACAAATGAGGCTCCTGAAAGGATGAGAAAACAGGTCAGAGAGCTGAGCTGCGGCCGCATCGTTGAAAACATTCCAGTAATCTGGAAAGGTTGAGAGCCACTGGTCTATAGGGTCTTTTCACACTGACATGTGGCCACCTCTGGGGTTGGGCATGGAGGCTATTTATACAAGTGACAGGGAGGGATTTGATGTGGAGGGCTGAAGTGGGGAGTGGGGTGGGGTCAGGGTTTCTGGAAAAATTTGTGTACTGGGGATGCTGAGAGCCACTGACTCAAACTTTGAACCCTGTATATGATGGGAACCACTTCAATCCAGGGAGTGCAGTACCAGTGTGGGGGCAGTGAGGGATGTGGGGAGGCTGCTATGGGAAGCTGGTAGGGTTCTGGGGGAGCTGCTGGGGGGGGGGAAGGGGGCAGGGAGGGACAGGGGGGGGGGGGGAGGGGCAGGGCGGGGGGGGCAGGTGTTGTGGATTTCACCCTAGCATGGAAGGTGGAAGGTTTAATCTCACTTTCTTACCTATGTCCTGGGGGAATCAGACACGGCATCTCAGAATTGATCCCCCCAACACACACACACCAAGTGCAGCTCCCCCCCCCCACCCCATGGATGTGTCTGGGGGCAGGAAGCTGTCCTCTCAGGGGTGAACACGGGGGGTGGCTCAGTGGAGGTGGGAGATGCTCACAAAGCCGGGTCTGCAAAGCCTCCGAGGCGGCCACTCCGTGCAAGCCTCAAACAGCTTGGCTCAGCTCTGGGGCCTCTCGTGATGAAGGCTGTCAGATCCCGTCTGCAGAGACGGTCGCCCACATCCGCAGCAGCCACAGCCCGAGAGCAGGAGCTGAGCTGCGGCCGCGTCATTGCAAAAATTCAGCCTGTTCACACCTGGAAACGCACCAGACACAGCTTGGGCCCTTGAAGTGCCACTGGGTCAGGAGTGATTTGTGGGTGAACCCTGCCGCCCTTCACCCCCAGTCACCCCTCGAACGTCCTGGAGAGACATTGCCAGGTGGCAGGTGGATTGTGACTCTTCGCTTAACTGGCTGTGAGCCACACGACATTGTGTCTTTTCCACGATTGGCTGGTGGATTGGTTGGACTCTGGAGAACAGCCAGTGACGTAGCAAATGGCGAAAGCTGCATTAATTTTGGTCAGGAATGTCAGGATTCATTGAGACACTGGTTTTAAAAGCAACTGTGACAGGGTTCCCAGAGTGCAAGCTGGGCTGTGGGACTGTGGAGCCCTCCTGTCCCACCAACCTGGGATGTTCCTCTCACACTGTGATATTGTGTCAGGCTACAAACCTCTGACGGGCCCTGCACTTACACAGCCATCCCCAGGCAGGGACACACCCAGCGGAGATCCACGAATGGCGTCCCAGCCACTCACGAATCATCAATAGGGAGGCTCCAGTCAATTCCCCCCGGCTTGCTGGCCTTGCAGCCCAGAAATGTACCATTCTGCACTGGTCAGAAGCCTGACCAGCGTAAGTTTATTACCCAGTTGTCACCTCCTCCGATGTGGAGAGCACAAACACCAGCCTTTGTAAACTGAGCTGAGATTTCCCAGCACTTCAACCAAACACACAGTTTTAGATAGAATATAAATCAGGTTTATTAACTACAGGCAGATGGATTTTAAGTGATTATAAGCAGTGAGCTTAGAGATCAAAGTTGGTTATATAAGAAATAAAAGTTAATTCACAGTCTGAGTTCTATAAACTAGACAGGATTTGAATCAAGCCATGACTCACCCTGGCAGATGGTACAAGCAGGTGACAGATCCTCAATACACAGGCTGGGCTTGTCTTCCAGCCTGATACCAAACTTTTCAAGGAAAAGTCTTTGTCTTCCAGTTGTGTTTCCAGGCCTTGAGTTGTGGGGGAGTGAGGGCAAGTGGTGATGTCACTTCCCCTCTTTTGTAGTTTCTTCCAGTTTGCTGGAAATATATTTTGCTATGACTTGGGTCAAACAGTCTCCATTGTCTACGTGTTTTCACTGAGAAATCTCCATGTTATACGGTTCCTGAGAGATTGGATTCTTATGTGGTTGATGATTAACACTGATTAACGCTATCCGGCTCCCCCATTGTCGTACCTGAAAGGCTGGTTGTGGGTGTTCCCAACATCACAACTTATTTCAGTAACACACACATAGCAAAACTTTATAACTCCCCATACAATGACAGCACATACAGTTCAACAGGATATTAATTATCAACAGATCAAGAATTTTTTAATGCTACCTCACAAGGCACAGCCACACATTTTATTTAAAGTCCCCAATATTTTAAATACCACCTCACTCCATTGGCTTCTAAAACAGAGCTGGATATTTTAGGTTTTCTGAAACTTTTGGAAGAGTTTTGTATCATCTCCGACTCTTATAATTTGGTTGTGGCAGTCGTCATGCTTCTCATTTTCCTCCAAGCCCCCAGATCCTGGAATCATATGATTAGGTGGGAAATTCGGCTTTCTTTTCCATTTGTTTGCTTTTTTAACAAATTTCTGGCCTTTGTTGTTACAGATAAAAGGTTGAAATGGGCCAAAAAAAATCAGGAGGTAAAAAAGAAGAACCCAAATGTCTTTCTTTTCAAACTAATCTCATTTTGTTTTTAGAGGCGTCTCATGAGGTTTTAAGGCATGGAGTTGGCAATGAATATACAGGACTAGATTTTTAAAGTTGGCTAAGGGAATTAGGTGCCAAATTCCCATTGAGAGTGAATAGATGTTAAGCACCTAACTCACTTAGGTACTTTTGAAAATCTCACCCTTAGAAGCCTAAATGAATTCAATTACATCATGTAATGGCAGACAGCTAAAAAAGTGACAATTTTTAAAGTGTTTATATACTTATTCTAGAAGTCCAAATAATAAGATGGGTGAACTAGAGTGCCTCATATTAAATAAGAAGATTGACATAATAGGCATCACAGAAAATTGGTGGAATTTTCTCTATAAAAGATCACTCAAGAAAGTGATCTTGGAGTCACTATTGATAGTTCTTTGAAAACATCCACTCAATGTGCAGTGGCAGGTAAAAAAGTGAACAGAATGTTGGGAATCATTAAGAACAGGATAAATAATAAGACTGAAAATATCATATTGCCTCTATATAAATCCATGGTACGCCCACATCTTGAATACTGCGTGCAGATGTGGTGGCCCCATCTCAAAAAAGATATATTGGAATTGGAAAAGGTTCAGAAAAGGGCTACAAAAATGATTAGGCATATGGACCAGCTTCCATATGAGGAGAGATTAATAAGACTGGGACTTCTCAGCTTGGAAAAGAAACGACTAAGGGGGAATATGATTGAGGTCTATAAAATCCTGACTGGTGTGGAGAAAGTAAATAGGGAAGTGTTATTTATTCTTCTCATAATAAAGTGCAGGTCCTGCACTTACACAGCCACCCCCAGGCAGGGACACACCGAGCTGAGTTCCACGAATGGCGTCCTAGCCACTCATGAATCATCAATAGGGAGGCTCCAGTCAATTCCCCCCGGCTTGCTGGCCTTGCAGCCCAGAAATGTACCATTCTGCACTGGTCAGAAGCCTGACCAGCGTAAGTTTATTACCCAGTCATTGGGTGACTAGAAGGGTCACCCAATGAAATTAATAGGCAGCTGGTGTAAAAGAATCAAATGGAAGTATTTCTTCATGCAACGTACAGTCAGCCTGTGGAACTCCTTGCCAGAGGATGTTGTGAAGGCCAAGACTTTAACAGGGTTCAAAAAAGAACTGGATAAATTCATGGAGGATAGGTCCATCAATGGCTATTAGCCAGGATGGGCAGGAATGGTGTCCCTAGCCTCTGTTTGACAGAAGCTGGGAATGGACAACAGGGGATGGATCACTCGATGATTCCCTGCTCTGTTCATTCCCTCTGGGGCACCTGGCAAAGGCCACTGTCAGAAGACAGGATACTGGGCTAGATGGAACTTTGGTCTGACTCAATATGGCCATTCTTATGATCTTACGTTATGTCTCATTGACTCTCAGCTAGGTTCCTATGGGTCTAAACATTTTTAAAAATGGAATGTAGACCCTTTTGTTTAATAGACCCCTTGATCTTCAACAAACACAGGAAAGAAGAAGAGCTGGAGACGCACTGAGAGCAAACATGACATGGTCATGTCTTTTTGGGGGGAGGGATAGCTCAGTGGTTTGAGCATTGGTCTGCTAAACCCAGGGTTGTGAGTTCAATCTTTGAAGGGGCCATTTAGGGTTCTGGGGTGAAAATTTGTCTGGGGATTGGTCCTGTTCTGAGCAGGGGGTTGGACTAGATACCTCCTGAGTCCCTTCCAACCCTGATATTCTATGATGAGAAGAATAATGACATGGAGAAAAGGACAGACCATAAAGAAACAAATGCCCCAATATAATCTAAAAATGAACAAAACCAAGACTAATATATTGAATTAAAATGACAGATTCCAAAGCTGGAAGGGACCAGTGTGATCATCTTGTCAGACCTCCCAGGTCACACGGGCTAGAGAACTGCCCCAAATAATTCCTAGAGCAGAGCTTTTAGAAAATCTTCCCAGCTTGATTTAAAATGGCCAGTGATGGAGGATCCACCACAACCCTGGGGAAATTGCTCCAATGGTGAGTCTGAATTTGTCTAAGTTCAACTTCTGTTCACTGGATCATGTTAGACACCTTTGTGACAGACCCAGACCAGTGGGGTACAGGAGTCTGGAAGAGGGCAAATATACTGGTCACTGGATGAGTAGTTTTCTGTTCCCTGAGTGACCAGAGCAGGGGCTGCACTAGAGTAATCAGGAACCTGCTAGAACCAATTAAGACAGGCAGGCTAATTAGAACACCTGGAGTCAATTAAGAACATACTAGAATCAATTATGGCAGGCAGGCTAATCAGGACACCTGGTTTAAAAAGGACCTCCCATCACTTAGTGGAGGGTGCGCAAGGAGCAGAGAGTGAGAAGCTGCTGGAGTACAAACGTGATCAGGCTTCAGGCGGAAGATCCTGCAGTGAGGATAAAGACGGTGCTGGGAGGGGGCCATGGGGAAGTAGCCCAGGGAGTTGTTGCTGTCACGCAGCTGATACAGGGAACATTGTAGACAGCTGCTATCCACAGGGCCCTGGGCTGCAACCTGGTGTAGAGAGTGGGCCCGGGTTCCCCCCATCGCCCCAACTTCTGATCAGACACAGCAGACGTTGACCTACTCTGTGAGCAATACCAGAAGGGAAGGTCTAGGAAAGGGATCTGGCCTGTCCCTGACCCATTAGGTGGGACACAGAGACTGCAGAGATTGTTCTCCATTTCCCCCAGGCTGGACAGTGATGAGCTTAGCTGAGTGAATGGCAGGTTTGAGCCTTTAGCAGAAGTGGCCAAACTGAGGGCTGCCGTGAACCTCTGAGGAGCAAATCCACCAAAAAGCGCAGGACCCACCAAGGCAGAGGAGGAACTTTGTCAGACCTTCCTCTCCTAGATTGAAGAGCCCATTATTAAATATTTGTTCCCCGCGTAGGTACTTAGGTCATCCCTTCACCATCTCTTTGTTAAGCTAAATACACTGCGCTCCTGGTGTCTCTCACTCTAAGGCAGGTTTTTGAACCCTGTAATCATTCTCGTGGCTCTTCTCTGAATAAGGACAAAAAAAATCACAATTTGGGCATCAAGAGGAAGTTACATGTTCCAGCTAATGGAATTCTTTCTCCATGCCAATATTGACAATTCCACCCATTCCCCTATTCAGCCAGCTCTGACCCTGAGTTGTCCATGGTTTGGGGGTTACATGCAAATTCCCGGTACCTCAGAAACTCTTCCTCCATGGTGAGGTAGAATATGGGGTTGAGACAGCTGCTGAAATATGTCAGGACACAAGCAAAAGTGCTTCCTAAGTTCAGAAGAGGCTGAGGGTACGTAGCTGAAATCTGCAAGAAGAACAAGACGTGATATGGCAGCCAGCAGAGGAAAAAGGTCGGGATCAAACCAAGAAGGATCTTGAGTGGCTTGGTGGACTGGATCAGCCTGTTCCTTCTCAGCTTGGCAGCTAGAACGATGTAGCAGGTTGGGATTAATATCAAGGCTAGTGGGATCAGAAACCCAACCAGGAACTGGATCATAATGGCGGCCTTCACCCTGCCTTCATCTGGATGAAAATTCATGCTGGTGCTGGCAGGTGAGAGGAGGTATTCCCAGAGATCACCGTACCGTGAGCTGAAACCAGCAGACAGGGCCCACATGCCCAGAAACATCCCGAAAGCCAGCAGGGGCATGCGATGGTTCCAGGTCCACTCAGGGCATGCCACAAGGATGCAGCGATCGACACTGAGGGTGGTGAGGAAGAAGGCGCTGGAGAACATGTGGAAGGAGGTGACGGCGCTGCTCAGCGTCTTTGCCCAGCTTAAGTCCAGGATGAAGATGGAGGTGAATCTGAGGGGCAGGAAGATGATGAAGATGAAATCGGCCACGGCCCGGCTCCAGAACCACAAGGCACTGGCCGTCTTCTCCACATGGCAGCCAGCTAAAAAGAGGATGTAGCCGTTCAGTGGCACCCCGGCAAGGAAGGCCATGCCACTCAGCACCAGGAAGAGAATTTGGAGGAACTCCATGCTTGGAAGAGTTGCAGTCACAATATCGCCTCCTTCACGTCAGGGCTCGGCGGGGTCAGCGCAGACGTTGTACTGAGCAAAGGATAGAAGAGCGATGAAACGGGCACCAGGAGGGGACATGGACAGAGTTTGGTTTCTACTAAATCAAATGTTTAAAAAACACACCCCTTTGCTTCTTGCTGAAAAGTTTTATTTCTAGGCAAGGGGAGGTGGCCAATGGGGGTGTCCAAGATACAGAGACAGAGATATAAGTGACCACCCCTGAAGACTCACTAAAATTCCCAAATAATCTTCTTGCTGTTAGTTTCCCAAAGAAGCTGGTTTTCCCATCTTGGTTAAAAAAAAAAAGGAATAATTGTTTCCCTCCCCTTTTAAAAAAAAATGAATTTTTTGAAAGTGATTCTTCTCCACCCCCTTCACTTCGAAGTGGAGTTTTTGTTTGGTTTGGGCCATTTTGGGGGAGGGAGGAGTGTG
Source organism: Trachemys scripta elegans (assembly GCF_013100865.1). Classification (NCBI taxonomy): domain Eukaryota; kingdom Metazoa; phylum Chordata; order Testudines; family Emydidae; genus Trachemys; species Trachemys scripta. The sequence goes on from NC_048321.1 coordinate 13,061,185, forward strand.
AGATAGTGGAACCTGGTGGCCAAAATCCCACCAAAAGAACCCAGGTATAGAAACCTCCAGTGATGGAGAGCAACTCCCCAAGAGGAGAAAATAAGATTGAAAAGACAACAATGACAAAAAAGCCACCTGGCAAAACACCAGAGGAAGAAAAGACCAGTGAGAAGTCAAAAGCTTTTTTTTTTTAATTGCAAGAGTCTATTTTAGTGGATAGACAGAGAGTCCGGACTCCTGGGTTCCATCCCAGACTCTGTCACTGAACTGTTTGAGGAGCCTGGACAAGTCACAGCATGGCTCTGTGCCTCAATTTCCCCTCCAAATATTTGTCTGTTTAGAGTGTGAGCTCGCTGCGGCCAGGCCTGTTTCTCCCTGTGGGTCTGTCCAGCGTGACAGGGGACCCTGACCTTTGACAGGAAGACCCACAAATAATTTCAACCAGCTCTATCCAGAGCATCGAGGGGAAGGGATGGGGATAGCAGGAAGGGGAGATCCAGGGGGCAGTGGTGTGGGAGGGTGAGAATGAGATCCAGTGGGGCAGCTGGAGGGTTTACCTCATTTCCTTACCCATGTCTTGGGGGACTCAGCGTCTCAGAGTCGACCCCCGTCCCAGGTCCCCAACGCGATGCCTGCAGCTCGCCCAGACTGGCTCATCTCAGAGCAGGGAGCTGTTCGTGTGGGGGTATATCTGGCAGGGCGGGGACACGGGGGAGACATCACAGGACGTGACTGGGTCCGATCATGTCTGCAAAGCCTGGAAGGTTTTCATCACCCACAGCTACATGCAGATGTCAAACAAACCACAAGCTCTCCCCTGTGCTGGGGCCTAGCAAGGTGTCTGCATTGGCTGCCCGCATTCTGGGGCAGGTGAGTGCAGCAGACAGCAGGAGCTGAGACAGCCATGTCCAGCTGACTCCAGTGGGTGAGGTCCCAGGAGCAGAGACACCAGCTGGGACTCTGCCCTCGAACCGCTCCTGGCTGGGGAAAGCGAACAGAGCCCCACTGGGAGGGGGATGCGTGAGAGTCTCGTCCCTGCCTTTCATGCAGGGAACCCACCCCTCCACCCAGGCCATGTTACAGACCAGCCAAGGAAACCCTCGCTGTGTGCTGGAGACCACACAAACCACAGCCCAGCCTGCAACCTGCCTTCATCTCATATCATTTGCCTGGAGGCCTCAGGCGTGGGGGCATTTTTCAACTCAACGTGAGTTCCCAGAGCCAACAGGGCACCGGCCGTGCTGGGATGCATCAACAGGGGAGTCTCAATTAGGAGCAGGGAGCTGATTTTCCCTCTGGATCCGGCTCTGGTGTGAACACAGCTGGGATCCTGTGTCTGGTTCTGGCGCCCACCCTTCAAGAAGGATGTGCAGCAACTGGAGAGGGGTCAGAGTCGAGCCAAAAGAAGGATTAACGGACTGGACCCAGGCTTGGCAGAGAGAGACTCCAGGAGCTCAGTCAGTTCAGTTTATCAAAGGACACGTCTACACCGGGAAGGCTGCACCGATGCAGCTGCACCGCTGTAGCGGCTCAGTGAAGACGCTGTCTATGCTGACGCGAGAGCTTCTTCCATCGGTGTAGTTAATCCACTCCCCCCACCCAGGAGATGGTAGCTGAGTTGACAGAAGAAGGGTTGTTTACACCGGGCGTTAGGTCGGTATAACAGCGTCACCCAGGGCGGTGGGTTTTCCACACCCCCGAGCGACGGACTTACTCCAACATCAGTTGCTAGTGTAGACAAAGTGAAAGGGAAGATGACGGGGTGACTTGATTTCAATTTCTGACAAGCAACTGAATTTCACATGTGCTGCCATCTACTGGCCAGTTGGTTTTAATGACATTGTCAGCCCTGAGCCTTTGGATAAGGGTTTATAGCAGTGGTTCTTAACCAGGGGTACGTGTACCACTGGGGGTACGCAGAGATCTTCCAAGGGGTACAGCAACTCCTCTAGATATTTGTCTAGTTTTACAAAGGTACATAAAAAGCACTAGCATAGTCATTACAAACGACAATTTCATACAATGACTTCTTTCTACTGCTCTACATACTGTCCACTGAAATGTAAGTAGAATATTTATATTCCAATTGATTTAGTGTATAATTATATGGTAAAAAGAGAAAGTAATCCATCTGTCAGTACGAGTGTGCTGTGACACTTGTATTTTTATGTCTGATTTTGTAAACAAGTAAGATTTAAGTGAGGTGCAAAGGGCGAAAGCTTCATGAATTTTGGCCGGGAATATCAGGATTTATTGAGACATTCGTTTAAAAAACCACATGCAACCTGGACTGTGGGACCGCAGAGCCCTCTGTCCCACCAACCTGGGGTGTCCCTCTCACACTGTGATGCTGTGTCAAGCTGCAAACCTCTGGCAGGCCCTGCACTTACACAGCCATCCCCAGGCAGGGACACACCCAGCTGAGTTCCATGAATGACCTCCCAGCACTCATGAATCATCAATAAGGGCACGTCTTCACTACCCGCCATATCGGCGGGCAGCAATCGATTTATCCGGGATCGATATATCACGTCTCGTTAAGACGCGATATATCGATACCCGAACGCGATCACCGTCGACTCCGGAACTCCATTAGAGCGAACGGCGGTAGCACAGTCGACAGGGGAGCCGCTCCGTCGATCCCACACCATCTGGACCCCAGGTAATTCGATCCAAGATACTTCAACTTCAGCTACGCTATTCACGTAGCTGAAGTTGTGTATCTTGGATTGATCCCCCCCCACCCCAGTGTAGACCAGCCCTAAGGAGGATCCAGTCAATTCCCCCCGGGTCACTGACCTTGCAGCCCAGAAATGTACCGTCCTGCCTTGGTCAGAAGCCTGGCAAGTGTAAGTTCATTACCCAGTCGGTGCCTCCCCCGATGTGGAGAGCACGAACACCAGCCTCTGTAAACTGAGCTGAGGTTTCCCAAGCACTTCAATAAAAAAAAAGAACAGTTTTAGGTAGAATATAAAACAGGTTTATTAACTGCAGACAGATGTATTTTAAGTGATTAAAAGCAGCAAGCGTAGAGATCAGAGTTGGTTACAAAAGAAATAAAAGTAAATTCCCAATCCGAGTTAAATAAAATAGAATAGTCTCAACCTGGCAGATGGTACAAGCAGGTGACAGTTTTTCAATACACAGGCAGGGCTTTTCTTTCAGCCCGATACTGAACTTCCGCAGTTCGGTGTCTTTGTCCTCCAGACGTTTTTCCGTGTCTTGAGTTGTGGGGGGTGTGAGGCCAAGTGGTGATGTCACTTCCCCTCTTTTGTAGTTTCTTCCAGCTTGATGGAAATATATTTTGCTATGACGTGGGTCAAACAGTCTCCATTGTCTATGTGCTCTCTCTAAGAAATCTCCACTCTGTACAGTGCCTGAGATAGTGGATTCTTGGATGGGTGCTGATCAGGGCCAGCTCCAGGCACCAGCTTGTCAAGCAGGTGCTTGGAGCGGCCGCTCCGGAGACGGGCGGCAGGTCCAGGTATTCGGCGGCAATTTGGCGGACGGTCCCTCACTCCGTCTGGGAGCGAAGGACCTCCCGCCGAATTGCCGCCGCAGATCACGATCGCGGCTTTTTTTGTTTGTTTTGTTTTGGCTGCTTGGGGCGGCCAAAACCCTGGAGCCGGCCCTGGTTCTGATGAGACAGTAACGCTGTCTGGATCCCCCATTGTCATACCTGAAAGGCTGGTTGTGGGTGTTCACAACATCACAACTTATTTCAGTAACACACACCTAGCAAAACTTCCTAACTCCCCATACAACGATAGCACATACAATTCAAGAGGATATTAATAATCAACAGATCAAGACTCTTTTAATGATACCTCACAAGGCAGACTTTGTTCACATATATATGACAGTGGTGAATATGGGGGTACCAGGGTAATGTTTTGAGGTACAGAGTGCCACAGCCACACATTTTATTTTAAGTCCCCAATATTTTAAACACCACCTCACTTCACTGGCGGCCATAACAGAGCTGGATAGTTCTGGTTTTCTGAAATTTTCGGTGGACTTTTCTAGCGTCACCGAATCTTACAATTTGGTTGTGGCATTCACCATTCTTGTCCTTTTCCTCCAAGCCGCAGATCCTGGAATCAGATATTTAGGTGGGAATTTCAGCTTTTCTTTTCTTTTTTAGGTAAGTTTCAAGCCTTCATTGTTGCAGAGAAAACCTTGTAATGGTCCCCAAAGGAAAAAAATCAGGAGGCAAAAAAGAAGAACCCAAATGTCTTTCTTTTCAAACCAATCTCATGATGTTTTAGAGGGTGGCTCATGAGGTTTGAAGGCTTGGGCTTGGCAATGAAGAGACAGGACAAGATTTTTAAAACTGACTAAGGGAGTTAGATGTCAAATTCCCATTGATGTTATGAGTTAAGCACCTAACTCACATAGGGGCTTTTGAAAATCTCACCCGTAGAAGCCTAAGTCAATTCAATTACATCACGTAATGGCAGACAGCTGAAAAGTGACATTTAAGTTCTTATAGCTGTAAGCAGAGTCCGGATGAGCTCCACCCTGACATCTGGTGGTGAATTATGGCGAGGGTGGAAAAGAACTCCAGGGGCTGATCTTGTTTGCATAGGCACACCCACCCCCCTGGCATGAAACAACAGCAACTCAAAGTGGTTACTTTGACTGGTGTGGGATCCCCAGTTTTCTCTGTTATTGGGGCAGGAAGAATAAAGTTTTGTTACCCTGATTCTGTGAATCAAGGCCAGTGGAACTGTTGTATGACAGAAGGACTGAGTGAGTCCTTCACCACTACCTAAGTAGCACTTGCTTGACAAGGAGCATGGGTTACAAAACCCAGTGAATTGAGAGAGGATGGGGACAGGTATTTGTACCTGATGGCATGCCCTCTCCCTCCCCCTCTCTTTGAGGGCTTGAAACACCAATTGTACCACCTCCTCTCTCCAGTGTTGCGTGTCAGAGCTAACTTTGATTTTATTAGGAGTCTAGTTATAGGCTGCTGAGCTGAATTCACTTTGGGCCAATGGTGCACTAGCACTGGGGCTCCCCTACTATGAGCTGAAATTGCTAAGAGCTGAAATCACTAAAGAGCTAAAGTTATTAAAAGCTGAGATCATTGAGTGCTGTGTTAACTAGTGGGGGAACCTGAAGCTATATTGCTAAGTGGCTGGCGGAGCAGTTTGCAGGGATGGCTGGAGGAGCAGCGAGTGGCATGGAGCCTTGTGGGGATGGTTGGAGCGGCCCAAGGAACGGTGAGTGGAGCCGTTTGCGGGGATGGCTGGAGCAGCTCACAGGTCGGTGAGCGGAGCCATTTGCAGAGACGGCTGGAGCGGCTCACAGGTCGGTGAGCGGAGTGGAGCAGCTCGTAGAGCAGAGCAGTTCGTGGGACGGCAGGAAATGGACTGGCTTGTGGTGAAAACTGCGGCGGAACCCCACGGAGAGATGGCCGGCTGGCCTCAGATCATGTAAGCTGCCCCTTAAAGCCCTGTGTGCCCCCCTTTTACTCTGGGGCTGCACTGACCAGGGACAGAGACTTTGGGGGTTGTTGGACTTTTGGGACTTTGGGTGGTTGCTGGACCCAAGAGACTTTGGGGGTGTTGGACTTTGGGGACTCTGGGTGATTTTTGGGTTGCTGGATTCAAGAACCAAAGGGAAAGGACACAGCCCAATTTGCTGGGGTGGGGTTTTTTTTTGCTCATGGTTTGTGTTATGAATCCTGTTTGTGGTGTTTTTCCAATTTAATGCTGAGGTCGTTTACCTCATGTTATTAAACATTTTCTGCTACACTCATACTCCGTGCTTGTGAGAGGGGAAGTATTGCCTCTTAGAGGTGCCTCGGGGAGTAGTATGTAATTGTCCCAGGTCACTGGGTGGGAGCTCAAGCCGGTTTTGCATTGCGTTATTGAAACTGAACCCCTAGATACAGAACCCGGCCCTTGTTGCTGCCAACTTAGATGGGCAGAAGGGTTACATATACAAATGCTAGAAGTCTAAATATAAAAATGGGTGAACTTGAGTGCCACATATTAAATGAGGATATCGATACAACAGGCATCACAGAATCTTGGTGGAATGAGGATAATCAGTGGGAGACAGTAATACAAGGTTACAAAATATATCACAGAGCAGGTCATCCTGGTCAGGGAGTGGCACTATATGTGAAAGAAAGTGTAGAGTCAAAAATCTTAAATGAACCAAACTGTACCATAGAATCTCAATGGATAGTAATTCCATACCTGAATAATAAGAATATAGTGGTAGGGATATATTACTGACCACCTGACCAGCATGGTGATAGCGACTGTGAAATGCTCAGGGAGATTAGAGAGGCTATTAAAATAAAAAAACTCTATAATAATGGGGAATTTCAACAGTCCCCATGTTGACTGGATACATATTACCTCAGGACAGGACTCAAAGATTAAGTTCCTTGACACATTTAAATTACTGTTTCTGTTAGAGGGCTTTCCCTCCACCCTCTCCCCTGGTTCTTGACATGCAGACAGCAAGCAGCAAAAGACCACA
>NC_048321.1:13067872-13092970 GCF_013100865.1 Trachemys scripta elegans
CATTGCGTTATTGAAACTGAACCCCTAGATACAGAACCCGGCCCTTGTTGCTGCCAACTTAGATGGGCAGAAGGGTTACATATACAAATGCTAGAAGTCTAAATATAAAAATGGGTGAACTTGAGTGCCACATATTAAATGAGGATATCGATACAACAGGCATCACAGAATCTTGGTGGAATGAGGATAATCAGTGGGAGACACTAATACAAGGTTACAAAATATATCACAGAGCAGGTCGTGCTGGTCGGGAGTGGCACTATATGTGAAAGAAAGTGTAGAGTCAAAAATCTTAAATGAACCAAACTGTACCATAGAATCTCAATGGATAGTAATTCCATACCTGAATAATAAGAATATAGTGGTAGGGCCATATTACCAACCACCTGACCAGCATGATGATAGCGACTGTGAAATGCTCAGGGAGATTAGAGAGGCTATTAAAATAAAAAACTCAATAATAAGGGGGGATTTCAATGGTCCCCATATTGACTGGGTACATATTACCTGGGTAAGATAAAGTTCCTTGACACATTTAAATGACTGCTTCTGTTAGAGGGCTTTCCCTCCACCCTCTCCCCTGGTTCTTGACATGCAGACAGCAAGCAGCAAAAGACCAGAAGTCCGAAGTGCAGACAATGTGATGTTTATTGGGGGTAATTTCCAAGCAAGCATATTCCAAAGCCCTTAATACCAGTTGGACTTATCTCTACACAACGATAGAGTCTGTTCCCCAATGTTCGGTTCCCAGCTCTGAAGCCGCAGAGCCTTGCCTGTGTCCCTGTTCCCCGTTCCCTATTCCCGTTTTCCCCCCTTAGCAAACATGATTCCAATTTCCCTTCCCCCCACTTCCTGTTTGACCCCAGTTTATATAGTAATATTCTCAACTATACCTTAACCAATCATTTGACTGAAATTTTACTAACCAATCCTAACATATTGTAACATAATTCTCTAACCAATTATATCCCACTAACCTAATTAATTTACAGCTAGCAAACTTAATTATACAGCAGGACAGAAACAATTAGAGAACCAGACAGATTAACTATAGAAAAGTTGGGGGCCATTAAAATAAAACAATACAGAAATGAGGGTTTCACAACCACAACCATTAAGAAGTGATTTCTTGCCAGATAGGATGCAATCAAACTAAGTTTTCTTTCACCATTTTTATCTGATGGCGATGGGCACTATCAGGACAGGATTGCCTTTGTAACAGCGCAATACCACCTTATTTCAATGTGACTGGTTTGGGATGTGAGGATGTGACCGTTCGCTTCCCTCTTATGGCTACCCCTGCTGCTTAGCCTAAGAACAAGGCTCAGACTATCCTAGTGAGAGAAGACCCAGACACAGACGGACTGTGATTTTGATTCTTTGTTTTATACCCCTTTAACTAGCTAAGTGATAAAAATACACCTAAGTTCTTAAAGTATAGGCCTTTACAGGCAGGCCTGAATATCTATATTCTAACAGCTTCTTGGAGCAGTTAGCCCTGGAACCCACAAGAGGAGAGGCAATTCTTGATTTAGTCCTAAGTACAGAACATGATCTGGTCCGAAGAGTGAATATAACGGAACCGCTTGGTAATAGTGATCATAATATAATTAAATTTAACATCCGTGTGGAGAGGGAAACAACACAGCAGACCAACACTGTAGCATTTAATTTCAGAAAAAAGAACTACACAAAAATGAAGAAGTTAGTAAAACAGAAATGAAAAGGTACAGTGGCAAAAAGTGAAATCCCTGCAAGCTGCATGGAAATTTTTTAAAGACACCATAATAGAGGCTCAATTTAAATGTATCCCCCAAATTAAAAAACATAGTTAGAGAAACAAAAAAAAGCCACCTTGGGTAAACAGCTAAGTAAAGAAGCTTTGAGAGGCAAAAAATCATCCTTTAAAAAGTGGAGTTAAATCCTATTGAAGAAAATAGAAAGCAGCATAAACTACGGCAAATAAAGTGTAAAAATGTAATTAGGAAGGCCAAAGACTCAAAAAGTAATAGCAAAAATATTTTTAGGTACATCAGAAGCAGGAAGCCTGCTAAACAACCAGAGCGACCACTGCATGATCGAGATGTTAAAGGACCACTGAAGGATGATAGGGTTTGCGGAGGGAAAAAATGAATTCTTTTCATTGGTCTTCATGGCTGAGCATGTGAGGGAGATTCCAAAACGTGAGCCATTCTTTTTAGGTGAAAAATCTGAGGAACTGTCTCAGATTGAGGTGTCATTAGAGGAGGTTTTGGAACAAATTGATAAACTAAACAGTAATAAGTCACCAGGACCAGATGGCATCACCCAAGTGTTCTGAAGGAATTCAAATGTGAAATTGCAGAACTACTAACTAACAAAGAGTAGGGATAAATCATCAGTTTTCAGAAAGGAGACAGGTAAATAACGGAGTCTGTACTAGGACCAGTACTGTTCAACATATTCATAAACGATCTGGAAAAAGGGATTAAGAGTGAGGTGGCAAAATTTGCAGATGTTACAAAACTACTCAGGATAGTTAAGTCCAAAGCAGAGTGCGAGGAGCTACAAAAGGGTCTCACAAAACTGGCTGACTGGGCAACAAAATGGCAATGAAATTTAGTGTTATTAAATGCACATTGGAAACCATAATTTCAACTATACATTTAAAGTGATGGGGTCTAAATTAGCTGTTACCACTCAAGAAAGAGATCTTGGAGTCATTGTGGATAGTTCTCTGAAAACATCCACTCAATGTGCAGAGGCAGTGAAAAAATAAACGGTACGTTGGAAATCATTGAGAAATGGATGGATAATAAGATTGAAAATATCATATTGCCTCTATATAAATCCATGGTTTGCTCACATCTTGAATACTTCGTGCAGATGTGGTCGCCCCATCTCAAAAAAGATATATTGGAATTGGAAAAGGTACAGAAAAGGGCTGCAAAAATGATGAGGGGTATGGGACAGCTTCCGTATGAGGAGAGATTAATGAGACTGGGACTTTTCAGCGAAGAAGACGACTAAGGAGGGTTTTGATAGAGCTCTATAAAATCATGACTGGTGTGGAGAAAGTAAATCAGGAAGTGTTATTTACTCCTTCCCATAACACAAGAACCAGGGGTCACCAAATGAAATTAGTAGTCAGCGGGTTTAATACAAACAAAAGGAAGTATTTCTTCCCACAATACACAGACAACCCGTGGCACTCTTTGCCAAAGGATGTTGTGAAGGCCAAGACTATAACAGGGTTATGTTATGTTATGTTATATTCTGATTGACTCTCTGCGAGATTCCTATAGGCCTAAATAGGACTTAGACACTTCGGGAAATGTTATCATTTGTTTCATAGACCTGTTGATCTTCAAGAAACACAGGAGGGAAAGCTCCACTGGGACCAAAGATGACATGATGAGAAGAATAATGACACACAGACGCAGAAAAGGACAGACCATAAAAAACCAAACGCCCCAAAATGATCTAAAAATGAACAAAACCAAGACTCTAATATATTTTGTTAAAATGACAGATTCACAGATTCCAAGACTGGAAGGGACCATTGTGATCATCTCATCTGACCTCCCCGATCACACGGGCCAGAGAACTGCCCCAAAATCATTCCTAGAGCAGAGCTTTTAGAAAAACATCCCAGCTTGATTAAAAATTGCCAGTGATGGAGGATCCACCAGGACCCTGGGGAAATTGCTCCAATGGTCAGTTACTCTGATCGTTACAAATTTTCACCTCCTTTCCAGTCTGAATTTGTCTAGGTTCAACTTCTGTTCACTGGAGCATGTTAGACCTTCCTCTGCTAGATTGAAGAGCCCACTATGAAATATGTATTCTCCACGTAGGTACTTACAGAGTGTGATCAAGTCACCCCTTCAGCTTCTCTTTGTTAAGCTAAATAGATTGAGCTACTTGAGACTCTCACTCTAAGGCAGATTTCAGAGTGGTAGCCATGTTAGTCTGTAACAGCCATGTTAGTCTGTTAGTCTGTAGCCATGTTAGTCTGGGGGGAGGGATAGCTCAGTGGTTTGAGCATTGACCTGCTAAACCCAGGATTGGGAATTCAAACCTTCAGGGGGCCATTTGGGGATTTAGTTGGGGATTGGTCCTGCTTTGAGCAGGGGGTTGGACTAGATGACCTCCTGTGGTCCCTTCTAACCCTGATATTCTATTAGCAAGTACTTGGGGCACCTTAGAGACACTTTCCCCCCTACTATTACTCACACCTTCTTGTCAACTGTTTGAAATGGGCCATCCTGATTATCACTACAACAGTTTTTTTTCTCCTGTTGATAATAGCCCACCTTAATTGATTAGTCTCATGTTCTCTGTATATATATACAGATAGATAGATATATATCTTCCTACTGTATTTTCCACTGCATGCATCTGATGAAGTGGGTTTAGCCCACAAAAGCTTATGCCCAAATAAATTTGTTAGTCTCTAAGGTGCCACAAGTACTCCTCATTCTTTTCACTCTAAAGCAGGTTTTCTAATCCTGTAATCATTCTCGTGGCTCTTCTTTGAGTAAGGCCAAAAAATTAACTTTCTGAAAAAGACAATTTTGGGGTCAAGAGGAAGTTACGGGTCTAGTGAATAGAAGTCTTTCTCCATGCAAATATCCACAATTCCATCCATTCCCCTATTCAGCCGGCTCTGGCCCTGAGTTGTCGGTGGTTTGGATGTTTCGTGCACATTGCCGGTACCTCAGAAACTCTTCCTCCATGGTGAGGTAGAAGATGGGGTTGAGGCAGGTGCTGAAATATGTCAGGACCCAAACATAAGCACGTCCCATGTCCAGAAGAGGCCGAGGGTACTTAGCTGAGATCAGCAGGAAGGAGAAGATGTGATACGGCAGCCAGCAGACGAAAAAGGTTGGGATCAAGCCAAGAAGGATGTTGAGTGGCTTGGTGGACTGGATCGGCCTGTTCCCTCTCAGCTTGGCAGCTAGAACGATGTAGACGGTTGGGATCAAGATCAAGGCGAATGGGATTAGAAACCCAACCAAGAACTGGATTGCAATGGCAGCCTTCACCCTGCCTTCATCTGGATGGAAATTCATGCTGGTGCTGGCAGGTGAGAGGAGGGATTCCCAGAGATCACCATACCGCAAACTGAACCCAAGAGACAGGACCCATGTGCCCAGAACCACCCCGAAAGCCAGGTGGGGCGTGCGGTGATTCCGGGCCCATGCAGGGCGTGCCACGAGGATGCAGCGATCGACACTGAGGGTGGTGAGGAAGAAGGCGCTGGAGAACATATGTAGGGAGGTGACAGCGCTGCTTATTCTCTTGTCCCACTCTAAGTCCGGGATAACGATGGAGATGCATCTGAGGGGCAGGAAGATGATGAAGATGAAATCGGCCACGGCCCGGTTCAGGAACCACAGGACGCTGGCCGTCCTTTCCAGACGGCATCCGGCAACGAAGAGGATGTAGCTGTTCAATGACACTCCGGCGAGGAAGACCATGCCACCAAGTACCAGAGAGACGATTAGGAACACCATTCTCGGAAGAGTTGCAGTCACAATATCCCCTTCTTTTCCTCAGGGCTCAGCGGAGGCAGCGCAGACGTTGTACTGACCAAAGGAAGGAAGAGCAATGAAAAGGGCTCCAGGAGAGGACACGGACAGAGAGAGACAGCCGCAGAGTTTATAATCTCCTCAGAGTTTATAAGGTCCCCAGATCCTGAGCTGAACTCAAATAGGATCAAATCCTTGTAGGCCCGTGGCACCAATGGTTCAAAGACCTTAGAAGCATAGAGCCAGAGGGTTAGCAGGGGACCACAAGGGTCTTCTCATCTAACCCCCTGCCAATATGTAGGATTTGTTCTGTCTATTCTCTGCCCGAACATTTTTTGTTTTTACATAATATCATTTTTTTACCAAACCAAATATTTAAAGAAACCCACATTTGCTTCTTGCTGAAAAGTTAGATTTCTAGGCAAGGGGGTGTGAACAGTGGTGTGTGGGGTGTCCTGGATGCAGAGACAGAGATATGACAGACACCTTCACCCCCCGAAGCCATACTAAAATTCCCAACTAATCTTCTTGCTGTTTGTTTCCTTTTTTTTTTTTTTTTTTTTCCAAATAATGGAATTTTTGAAAGCGATTCTTCTCCCCCTGCCCCCATCATTTTGAAGTGCAGTTTTTGTGTGGTTTAGGCCATTTAGGGGGGATGAGTTAGTGTAGCAGAGAAAATCCCAACCGAAAGAACCCACCTATGGAAACAAGGACGACAACAAAAAAACCACCCACTAAAAAAAAGAGGAAGAAGGGACCTATAACAAGTCAAAAGATTTTTTCTTTAAAGGAAGGATATTGCAAGAGTCTATTGTAGTGGACAGACATGGAGTCAGAACTCCTGGGTTGCATTCCAGACTCTGCCACTGAACTGCTTGGGTAGATTGGACAAGTCACGTCATGACCCCATGACTCAGTTTCCCCTCCACACATTTCTCTGTTTAACTTTAGAGAGTGAGCTCGCTGTAGCCAGGCCTGTTTCTCCCTGTGGAGCTGTGCACTGCCTGGTGTGATGGGACCCCTGAGCTCAGTCGGGGTCTGTTCAGCACCCAGTGTGACGGGGCCCCGACCTCTGACAACAGGACCCACATCTAATTTCAACCAGCTCTATCCAGAGCAGATGAGGGGAGGGGATGGGGGCAGCAGGAAGGGAGGAGATCTAGGGGGCAGTGGGGGGTGAGAATGAGACCCAGTGGGGCAGCTGGAGAGTTTACCTCATTTCCTTACCCGTGTCTGCAGGGGATGCAGCGTCTCAGAGTCAAACCCCGTCCCAGGTCCCCAACGCGATGCCTGCAGCTCACCAAACTGGCTCAGCCCGGAGCAGGGATCCGTTCATGTGGGGGTATATCTTGGGGGGGGGACAATGAGGGGAGATCACAGGATGTGGCCGGGTCCGAGCACGTCTGCAAAGCCTGGAAGGACTCCGGCTCCCTCTGCTACCTGCAGATGTGACACGAACCACAAGCTCTCCCCACCTCCGAGCGGAGGCCTAGCAGGGTGTCTGCATTTGGCTGTCCACATCCGGGGGCAGGCAGGCGGGGTCCCCATCGGAGAGCAGGGGCTGAGAAAGCCACATCTAGCCGACTCTACCTGGCAAGGTCCCAGGATCAGAGACCCCAGCAGGGACTCTGCCGAAGTCAGTACAAACTAAAATTTCATACAATGACTTGTTTATACTGCTCTATATCCTGTCCACTGAAATGTAAGGACAATATTTATAGTCCAATCGGCTTATTTGATAATTATATGGTAAAATTAAATATTCAGCAATTTGTCACTACTAGAGTGCTGTGACGCTTGTATTTTTATGTCTGATTTTGTAATCAAATAGGTTTTAAATGAGGTGAAACTTGGGGGTACATAAGACAAATGAGACTCCTTAAAGGGGTACAGTAGTCTGGAAAGATTGAGAGCCACTGGTCTATAGGGTCTTTTCCCACTGAGATGTGGACATCTCTCAGGTGGAGCATGGGGGCTCTTCATACAGGTGACAGGGAGGAATGGGGGAGGAGCTGCTGTGGGGAGTGGGGTTCGGTCAGGGTTGCTGGAAAAATTTGTATAGTGGGGGTGCTGAGAGCCACTGCATACGATGGGAAAGACTTCAATCCATGGGGTCCAGCACGTATGGGCGGGGGGTCAGGGAAAGATCTGGGGAGGCGGCTTTGGGGAGTGGGGTGGGGGACCAGAGAGGGATCTGGGGAGGCTGCTATGGGGGGCAGGTAGGGATCTGGGGGGCTGCTGTAGGCAGTGTGGTGGGGGAAGGGAGGATCCAGGGTAGGGTGTGGGGGTTAGAGACAGATTTGGGGGGGGGGCATTATGGATTTCACCCTAGCATTGAAGGTGGAAGGTTCAATCTCACTTTCTTACCTATGTCCTGGGGGAATCAGACACAACATCTTAGAATTGATTCCAACACACACACATATGCCACCTCCCCCCCACAGACTCTGGGGACAGGTAGCTGTCTTTGCGGGGGTGGGGAGCACTGAATGGGCAGCTCAGTGGGGATGGGAGATGCTCACAAAGCTGAGTCTGAAAAGCCTTCGAAGCGGCCAGCTCCGTGCAAGTCTCAAACAGCTCGGCTCAGCTCCGGGGCCTCTCGTGATGAAGGGTCTGAGATCCCGTCTGCAGAGACGGTCGCCCACATCGGGGGCAGCCGCAGCCCCAGAGCAGGAGCTGAGCTGCAGCCGCGTCACTGCAAAAATTCAGCCCGTTCACACCTGGAGACACCAGACCCAGCTTGGACCCCTGAAATGCTGCTGGATCGGGTGGGATCCGTGGGTGGGCCCTGCCGCCCTTCACCCCTGGTCCTCCTCGAACATCCTGAAGAGAGCTTGCCAGGTGGCAGGTGGATGGTGAATCTCTCACTTGATGGTTGTGAGCCACACGACATTGTGTCTTCTCCATGACTGGCTTGTGGATTGGTTGGATGCTGGAGAAAGGCCAGTTACGTAGCGAAAGGTGAATCCTGCATGAATTTTGGCCAGGAATATCAGGTTTCATTGAGACACTGGTTTAAAAAGCCACTGTGACAGGGTTCCCGGCGTGCAACCTGGACTGTGGGACCTGTGACCCTCTCTCCCACCAACCTGGGGTGTCCCTCTCACACTGTGATGCTGTGTCAAGCTACAAACCTCTGGCAGGTCCTGCACTTAAACAGCCATCCCCTGGCAGGGACACACCCAGCTGAGTTCCATGAATGCTTCTCCCAGCCATTCACAAACCAAGAATAGGGAGGCTCCAACCAATTCCCCTGGCTACCCTGACTTGCACCCCAGAAATGAACCATCCTGCCTTGGTCAGAAGCCTGGACAGTGTAAGATCATTACCCAATAGGTGCCTTCCCCGATGTGGAGAGCACAAACACCAGCTTTTTAAAATGAGCTGAGATTTACCAGCACTTCAACCAAACACACAGTTTTAGGTAGAATATAAAACAGGTTTATTAACTACAGACTGATTTTAAGTGATTATAAGCAGCGAGCATAGAGATCACAGTTGGTTACCCAAGAAATAAAAGGAAATTTGCAATCTGAGTTCTACAAAATAAACAGGATTTGAATCAAGCCGTGTCTCACCCTGGCAGATGGTACAAGCAGGTGACGGTTCCTCAATACACAGGCTGGGGTTGACTTCCAGCCCGATACCAAAGTTCAGATTCTTTGTCCTCCAGACATGTTTCCAGGTGTTGAGTTTTGGGGGGAGTGACGCCAAGTAGAGATGTCTCTTCCCCTCTTTTGTAGTTTCTTCCAGTTTGTTGGGAATATATTTGTTATGACTTGGATCAAACAGTCTCCATTGTCTACGTTTTCTCTCTGAGAAATCTGCATTTTATACAGTTCCTGAGATAGTGGATTCTTGGATGGGTGCTGATGAGCCAGTAATGCTGTCTGGCTCCTTCATTGTTATACCTGAAAGGTTGGTTGTGAGTGTTCCCAATATCACAACTTATTTCAGTAACACACACCTAGCAAAACTTCCCAACTCCCCATACAATGACAGCACATACAATTCAACAGGATATTAATAATCTACAGACCAAGACTTTTTTAATGATACCTCACAAGGCAGACTTTGTTCATATTGATATGACAGTGGTGAATATGGGGGTCCCAGGGTGCTGTTTTGAGGTACAGAGTGCCACAGCCACACATTTTATTTAACGTCTCCAATATTTTAAACACATTCTGAACTCCATTGGTCTCCAAACAGAGCTGGATATTTCTGGTTTTCTGAAAATTTCGGTGGAGTTTTGTAGTGTCGCCGACTCTTACAATTTGGTTGCGGCATTTGCCATGCTTGTCCTTTTCCTCCAAGCCCCAGATCCTGGAATCAGATGATTAGGTGGGAATTTCCGCTTTCATTTTATTTTTATTTTTTTTTAGTTAAGTTTCCAGTCTTCATTGTTGCAGAGAAAAATTTGAAATGGCCCCCTGAAAAAATCATAAACCAAAAAAGAAGAATCCAAATGTCTTTCTCTTCAAACCAATCTCATGATGTTTTAAGGGGTGACTCATGAGGTTTGAAGGCTCAGGATTGGCAATGAAGAGACAGGACTAGATTTTTAAAAATGGCTAAGGGAGTTAGGTGCCAAATTCCCATTGAAGTTAGGAGTTAAGCACCTTTTGAAAACCTCACCCGCAGAATCCTAAGTCAATTAAATTACATCATGTAATGGCAGACAGCGAAAAAGTGACATTTAAGTTCTTATATACAAATACTAGAAGTCTAAATAATAAGATGGGTGAACTAGAGTGCCAAATATTAAATGAGGATGTTGATGCAACAAGCATCACAAAAACTTGGTGGAATGAGGATAATCAATGGGACACTGTAATACCAGGATATAAAATATATTGGAAGGACAGAACAGGTCATGCTGCTGGGGGAGTGGCACTCTATGTGAAAGAAAGCGTAGAGTCAAATGAAGTAAAAATCTGAAATGACCCAAACTGTACCATAGAATCTCTATGGATAGTAATTCCATGCTTGAATAATAAGAATATAGCAGTAGGGATATATGACCAACCACCTGAGCAGGACGGTGATAGCGATTGTGAAATGTTCTGGGAGATTAGAGAGGCTATTAAAATAAAAACAACTCAGTAATAATGGGGGATTTCAACTGTACCCATATTGACTTGGTACATGTCACTTCAGGATGCGATGCAGAGATAAAGTTTCTTTACACCTTAAATTACTACTTCTTGGAACAGCTAGTCCTGGAACCCACAAGGGGAGAGGCAATTCTTGATTTAGATTTAGATTTAGATCACAGGATCTCGTCCAAAGGGTTAATATAACTGAGCCACTCGCTAATAGTGACTATAATATAATTAAATTTAACATCCCTGTGGTGGGGGAAACACGACAGCAGCCCACCACGGTAGCATTTAATTTCAGAAACGAGAACTACACAAAAATGAGGAAGTTAATAAAATAGAAATGAAAAGGTACAGCGCCAAAAGGGAAATCGCTACAAGCTGTGGGGAAACTTTTTAAAGACACCATAATAGAGGCTCAACTTAAATGTATCTCCCAAATTAAAAACCACAATAAGAGAACCAAAAAAGTGCCACCCTGGGTAAACAACTAAGTAGAGAAGGTTTGAGAGGCAAAAAGGCATCCTTTAAAAAGTGGAAGTTAAATCCTACTGCGGAAAATAGAAATGAGCATAAACTCTGGCAAATGAAGTGTAAAAATATAATTAGGAAGGCCAAAAAAGTATTTGAAGAACTGCTAGCCAAAAACACAAAAAGTAATAGCAAAAAAATGTGTAAGTACATCAGAAGCAGGAAGCTGCTAAACAACAAGTAGGGCTAAAGGAGCACTCAAGGACAATAAGGCCATTGGGGAGAAAGAAAATGAATTCTTTGCTTCGGTCTTCATGGCTGAGGTTGTGAGGGAAATTCCCAAACCTGAGCCATTCTTTTTAGGTGACAAATCCGAGGAACTGTCCCAGATTGAGGTGTCATTAGAGGAGATTTTGGAACAAATCGATAAACTAAATTGTAATAAATGACCAGGACCAGATGGGATTCACCCAAGAGTTCTGAAGGAACTCAAATGTGAAATTGCAGAACTACTAGCTGTGGTATGTAACCTATCACTTAAATCAGTTTCTGTACCGGATGACTGGAGCATAGCTAATGTGACACCAACTTTTAAAAGAGGCTCCAGAGATGACCCTGACAATAACAGGCTGGTAACCCTGACTTCAGTACCGGACAAACTGGTTGAAATGACAGTAAAGAAGAAAATTGTCAGACATAATGATGAACATGATTTATTGGGGATAATCAACATGGTTTTTGTAGTGGGAAATCATGCCTCACCAATCAACTAGAATTCTTGGAGGGCATCAATAAGCAGATGGACAAGGGTGATCTAGTGGATATAGTGTACTTGGACTTTCAGAAGGCTTTTGACAAGGTCCCTCACCAAAGTCTCTTAAGCAAAGTAAACTGTCCTCAGATAAGGGGAAAAGTCCTCCAATGATCAGTAACTAGTTAAAAGATAGGAAACAAAGGGTAGGAATAAATGGTCACTTTTTATAATGGAGACAGGTAAATAGCAGTGTCTCCCTGGAGTCTGTACTGGGACTAGTACTGTTCAACATAAACGATCTGAAAAAAGGGGTAAACAGTGAGATGGCAAAATTTTCAGATGATACAAAACTACTCAAGATAGTTAAGTCCAAGGAGGGCTGAGAGGAGTTACAAAGATGTCTCACAAAACTGGGTGACTGGGCAACAAAATGGCAGATGAAGTACAGTGTTGATAATACACATTGGAAACCATAATCCGAACTATACATATAAAAGGATGAGGTCTAAATTAGCTGTTACCACTCAAGAAAGAGATCTTGGAGTCATTGTGGATAGTTCTCTGAAAACATCCACTCAATGTGCAGTGGCTATCAAAAAAGCTAACAATCTGTCGGGAATTATTAAGAAAGGAATAGATAATAAGAAGATGGCACGATGAGAAAAATAATGACACAAAGACGAAGAAAAGGACAGACCATAAAGAATCAATCGCTCCAAAATGATCTAAAAATGAACACAACCAAAAATCTATATATTTCATTAAAATGATTCACAGATTCCGAGGCTGGGAGGGACTGGTGTGATCATCTCTTCAGACCTCCCCGATCACACAGACCAGAGAACTGCCCCAAAATAATTCCCAGAGCAGAGCTGTTAGAAAAACATCCCAGCTTGATTTAGAATTCCAGTGATGGAGGATCCATTGGGCAATTGCTCCAATGGTCAGTTACTCTGATCGTTACAAATTTACACCTCATTTCCAGTCTGAATTTGTCTAGGTTCAGCTTCTGTTCACTGGATTGGGTTAGACCTTCCTCTGCTAGAGTGAAGAGCCATTTATTAAATATTTGTTCCCCACAGAGGTACTTACAGACTGTGATCGATCAAGGCACGCCTTCATCTTCTCTTTGTTAAGATAAATAGATGGGGTTCCTTGTGACTCTCACTCTGAGGCAGGTTTTCTAATCACGTAATCATTCCCATGGCTCTTCTTTGATTAAGGCAAAAAAATTCACTTTCTAAAAAAAGACAATGTGGGGATCAAGAGGAAGTTATGGGTCCAGCGAACAGAATTCTTTCTCCATGCAAATCTAGAAAATTCCATCCATTCCCCTATTCAGCCAGCTCTGGCCCTGAATTGTCAGTGGTTTGGGGGTTGTGTGCTTGTTGCCGGTACCTCTGAAACTCTTCCTCCATGGTGAGGTAGAAGATGGGGTTGAGGCAGCTGCTGAAATATGTCAGGACACAAGCAAAAGTGCTTCCTATGTTCAGAAGAGTCTGAGGGTACGTAGCTGAGATCTGCAGGAAGGAGAAAACATGATACGGCAGCCAACAGAGGAAAAAAGTTGGGATCAAGCCAAGAAGGATCTTGAGGGACTTGGTGGACTGGATCATCCTGTTCCTTCTCAGCTTGGCAGCTAGAATGATGTAGACGGTTGGGATCAGGATCAAGGCTAATGGGATCAGAAACCCAACCAGGAACTGGATTGCAATAGCGGCATTCACCCTCCTTTCATCCACTTGGAAATACATGCTGGTGTTGGTTGGTGAGAGCAGGGATTCCCAGAGATCACTGTACCGCAAACTGAACCCAAGAGACAGGGCCCACATGCCTATAACCATCCTGAAAGCCAGTGGGGGCGTGCGGTGGTTCCCGTACCACTCAGAGCATGCCACAAGGATGCAGCGATCGACACTGAGGGTTGTGAGGAGGAAGGCGCTGAAGAACATGTGGAAGGAGGTGACGGTGCTGCTCAGCGCCTTGGCCCAGTCTAAGTCCAGGATGAAGAATCTGAGGGGCAGGAAGATAATGAAGATTAAATCTGCCGCGGCCCGGCTCAAGAACCACACGGTGCTGGCTGTTCTCTCCACACGGCAGCTGGCCATGAAGAGGGCGTAGCTGTTTAATGGCATCCCGGCGAGGAAGGCCACAACACACAGCACCTGGAAGAGGACTGGGAACTCCATTCATGGAAGAGTTGCAGTCACAGTATCCCGTACTCCTCTGCAGGGCTTGGCGGAGGCAGCAGAGTTGTTGTACTGAGTAAAGGAAGGAAGAGCAATGAAACGGGCTCCAGGAGAGGACAAGGACAGAGTTTGGTTTCTACTAAACCAAATGTTTAAAAAATACACCCCTTTGCTTCTTGCTGAAAAGTTGGATTTCTTGCTGTTAGTTTCCCTAAGGAGCTGGTTATTCCCCTCTTGGTTAAAAAAAAATAGAATGATCTTTTCCCCTCCCTTTATTTTTTAAATAATGAAACTTTTGAAATGGATTCTCCTCCCCCCACCCCCGCCTCCATTTTGAAGTGGAGTTTTTGTGTGGTTTAGGCCATTTGTGGTGGGGGGGGGGCATGAGTTACTGGAACCGTGCTAGTAAAATCCCCACTGAACCCTACCCCCATGGAAACCTCCAGTGATGGAGAGCAACTCCCCAAGAGGAGAAAAGTACGGTGGCAAAACACAATGGGAGATCAGTAAGAAGTCAAAAGATTTTTGTTTTAATTGCAAGAGTCTATTTTAGTGGGTAGACAGGGAGTCCGGACTCCTGTGTTCCATCCCCGACGCTGTCATTGAACTGTTTGGAGAGCTTGGACAAGTCATGTCACGGCCCCATGCCTCAGCTTCCCCTTCAAACATTTGTCTGTTTAGAGAGTGAGCTCGCTCTGGCCAGCCCTGTTTCTCCCTGTGAGTCTGTGCAGTGTCTGGCACGACGGGGCCCCCGAGCTCAGTCAGGGTCTCTGCAACACACAGCATGACGGGGGCCCCTGACCTCTGACAACAGGACCCACAAATATTTTCAGCCGGCTCTATCCAAAGCAGATGAGGGGAGGAGATGGGGGCAGCTGGAAGGGGTGAGATCCAGGGGGCAGTGATGGGGGATGAGAATGAGATCCAGGGGGGCAGCTGGAAGGTTTAGCTCATTTCCTTACCTGTGTCTTGCAGGGATGCAGCATCTCAGAGTCAACCCCCGTCCCAGGTCCACGATGCGATGCCTGCAGCTCGCCCCCAACTGGCTCAGCCCAGAGCAGGAAGCCGTTCTTGTGAGGGTATATCTGGGGGGGGACAATGGGGGGAGATCACAGGACGTGGCTGGGTCCAATCACATCTGCAAAGCCTGGAAGGTCTTCAGCACCCACTGCTACATGTAGACATCACACGAACCACATGCTCTCCCACACCCTGCCGCTGGGCCCTAGCCAGGTGTCTGCATTCAGCTGCTGACATCTGGGGGCAGGTGAGCGGGGCCCCCAGCAGAGACCAGGCGCTGAGACAGCCAGATCCAGCCGAGTCCACCAGGTGAGGTCCAGAAGCAGAGACTCCAGCTGGGACTCTGCCCTCTACTCCATCCTGGCTGGGGAAAGCGAACAGATCCCTGCTGGGAGTCGGACGCATGAGATTCTCAGCCCTGCCTTTGCTGCAGGGAACTCACCCCTCGGCCTCTGGCCATGTTACAGGCCAGCGAATGCTAAGGAAACCCTCGCTCTGTGCTAGAGACCACACAAACCACAGTACAGCCTCCAACCTGCCTTTGTCTCTCAGGCATAGGGACACTTTTCAGCTCAACGTGAGCTCCCAGAGCCAACAGGGCTGCAGCTGTGCTGGGGGAATTTTGATTATGAGCAGGGAGGTGATTGTCCCTCTGGATCTGGCCCTGGTGTGACCACAGCTGGGATCCTGTGTCCGCTTCTGGTGCCCGCCTTTCAAGAAGGAGGTTGAGCAGCTGGAGAGGGCTCAGAGAAGATCCACGAGAAGGATTAATGGCCTGGGGTCAGGGCTTGACAGAGAGAGAATCCAGGAGCTCAGTCAGTTCAGTTTATCACAGGGCACGTCTACACCTGGAAGGCTGCATCAATGCAGCTGTGCGGCTGTAGCGGCTCAGTGAAGATGCTATCTATGTGGATGGGAAAGCTTCTCCCATTGGCGTAGTTAATCCACCTCCCCGAGAGGTGGTAGCTGTGTTGACGGGAAAAGCGTTGTCTACACCGGGCGTTAGGTCGGTATAACAGCATCACCCAGGGGGGTGGGTTTTCCACATCCCCGAGCAACATAGTTGTACCATTATAAGTTGCCTACTGTAGACCAAGCGAAAGGGAAGCTGACGGGATGACTTGATTACCAGCTGCAAATACCTACAGGGGGAAGACAAATTTGATAATGGGCTCTTCGATCTAGCACACAAAGGTCTAACACGATCCACTGGCTGGAAGCTGAAGCTAGACAAAGACACAGATTCACAGATGACAAGCCCAGAAGGTGACATTGTGATTGTGATGAGTTCCCCTGGGGTGCCTCTTGGAACTGGGGTCCCACGGAGCCCGTGTGACCCACCAGCCTGGGTTCCCTTAACACTGTACTCCTGAACAGCCATTCAAATCCGTCCCCAGGCTTCAGACTGCACTTAGGTAGGGACACACCCAGCTGCAGCTACAAACACAGGTGCTGAGATCAGCCATTCATGGGAAGGCTCAGCTAAGGAGTTGCCCAGTACGCAAGTGCCTACCTCCCTTTAGAGGGTAAACCCAAAATTGTACCGTCTGGTGTTGCACAGAGAACTGTACAGAGCAGTGGTCTCCAACCTTTTTCGTCTGGTGCCCGCCATACGACGAGCCACGGAGGACCGTGGCGGCGGACGAGCATCTGCCGAAATGCCGCCAACAAGCAGCAATGTCAATAGGCGTCACCGCTGAAATGCCCGCCAAGAATCAGCATCATCCAGAGGCGTCACCGCCGAAAATCGGCGGCATTTCAGCGGCAATGCCTCTGGATGACGCTGCTTCTCAGCTGCATTTCAGCAGATGCTCATCCGCCGGCCAGTACGCTGGCGCACTTAGACGCCATGGCGCCCGCGGGCACCGCGTTGGGAACCCCGGGTATAGAGTAAGCTCATGAAATTCGCCCCCTCCCTCAATGTGGAGAGAGATATACACAGCTTTCTGCCCCACCTTATAATTTCCACACTCTTTTTTTAGACAAAACAAAACGAGTTTATTGACTACAAAAGATAGATTAAAAGTGATTATAAGTGACAGCAAACAGATCAAAGCAGATTACCTAAATAAACAAGAACCACAAACTGAGCTTAACACACTAAATAGGTAGGATATGAATTAGCCAATTCTCACACTGAGTGATAAACAGGCTGGCAAATTCTTAAGGCACAAGCTGCCTTGGTTTTTCCAGTTTTTTATACACAGGCTAAAAATCCCTCTAGCCTGGGACCATTACTTCCCACAGTTCAGTCCTTGTTCCTCAGGTGTTTCCAGGTGTGTTGTTGTAGCAAGAGTGAGGTACCATCATGATGTCATTGTCCCCCTTTTATATTTTCTTCCCACTTGCTGGAAAGCTCTTTTGCTGTAACCTGGGTGAAACAGTTCCCATTGTGTAGTGCTATCGCCGAGAGGTTTCTATTGCACACAATTCCTGGGGTAGTCCTTGTGCTTGTGTGCATTTCCTCAGTAAGCCATTAACATTGTTTGGCCTTTTTACTGTTGTACCTGAAAGGCTGCTGGTGGGTGTTTTCAACCTCACAACATGTTTCAGTAACACATACAAAGCCAAACTTCATAACTTCATGTACAATGATAGCTCATACAATATAACAAGATATTAATGTCTAGCAGATCAAGACTTTTAGAACAATACCTCACAAGACATACTTTGTACAATACATATCCTAATTACACGACAGCAGTGACTATTGGGGTGCAGAGGTGTCATAGTGATCATCTCATCTGATCTCCTCCTCAGTATGGTCCATAGAGTTTCCCCAAGCTAATTCCTAGAGCAGATCTTTTAGGAAAACATCCAGTCTTGCTTTAAAAATAGTCAATGATGGAGAATCCATCGCACCCATTGGTAAATTGTTCTGATGGTTAATTATGTTCACCATTAAAAATTGACACCTTATTTCCAGTCTGAATTTGTCTAGCTTCAACTTTAAGCCATTGGACATGACAGACCTTCCTCTGCTGGATTAAAGAGCCTGTGCTGAATATTTGTTCCAGGTGTAGATTCTTGTTGACTGTGATTAAACTTCTCTTTGTGAAACTAAATAGATTGAGTGTCTCACTATAAGCCAAATTTTCCTGTGCTTTAATCATGCTCATGGCTCTTCTCTGAATAAGTCATACATTTTTAACAGTGAGGGGAATTAATCATTGGAACAACTTCTCAAGAGTCGTGGTAGATAGTCCATCATTGGCAATTTTAAAATCAGGATGGGATTTTTTCCCTCAAAGATCTGCTGTCATTCAACGAGGAATTAATTCAGAGACGTTCTTTGGCCTTTGCTATACAGGTCAGACTACATGATCACAATGGTCCCCTCTGGCCTGAGAAGCTATGAATATCTGAACAATGAAAAAGATCTTGGGAAGAAATCCTGACTCACTAAAGTCAATAGGCATTTTGCTGTTGGCATTAATGGGGCTGGCTTTCATCTTTTGGTTTTGACCGATGTCTAAATGTTGCATTCAAGAGATGTTAGAGAAAAATATCAAAGACGACTGCTGGAAATTTGCAATATAACATGACTTTATTTCTGATAATCCAGAACCCACACAAGACCACCAAATAACAGAGAGACAAAACAGGCTGCTCCCTTAGGCAGAGAGACACCAGTCACCTCACCATAGCTGGCTTTCTGCAGACTGACTTTGATTGTGCATGTTCCCCTACTGAGCTTGCCCACTGAACCAGGAAACCCCTCAGGAATGAAAGTGACAGCTTGTTAGTTTGACACAGTTTTCAGTACAACACAGAAGACAGGGAGAGTTGAGTGCTGGCTGAAAATGGCAATGAAGACACTACCAAAAGAAGAGGAATACCCACCATGGAAGAAAAAACACCAAAAATACAGACACGGAGAGATGCAATTTTTTAACAATAATTTCTTTTGAATAGCTTCAAAAAATGCTGCTGAAACAAACCCTAATTATTTTCACCCAAAAAAGAAAATCAATTTCTGAAAATAGGGTGTTCTGACAAAAAAAATTGGGCCAGTACAAAAATTGATTGTCACAAGTAACCGATGATATGACCCCAAAGAATCAAAATCACTATTCTCCTCTAGGAAAGTGGCTCCCTATCTATCTGCCTCCGATTCGACCAGCTCTGATCCCACATTGACTGGGGTTCGACAGATCCGCTTCTGTCTCCTGCAGCCAACAAAATGCTGTCGCCTGACGAGGTAGAAGAAGGGGTAGAAGCAGCTGTTGAAACAGAGCAGGCCATGAGCAAAGACGGTCCCAGTTTCCAGGGACTCCGTTGTCTCTGGAGATGATGCTTTGGGTGAGGTCTGCAGGAAGGCAATGACGTGATACGGAGACCAGCAGAGGAATAAAATGACGTTCAAGACGAGGAAGCTCCGGAGGCGCTCCTTGGCCCAAGCCACCCGTTTCTGGCCCAGTTTGGCAGCCAGGGTGACCAAGCAGATGCTGATCAAGGCTAGTGGGACCAGAAACCCAACCAGGAACCAGGTAGCGACGTCGGCTGCTTCTCCACTCTCACTTAACAAGAGACTCTGATCAGAGCAGAGGCCATGGTAGCGCCAGCTGACCGCGACAGCCAGAATCCAGATGCCCAGTGTGACCAGGGAGGCCAGATGGACTGTGCGGTGGTTCTGGGCCCACACGGGGCAAATTGTGGTGACACAGTGGTCGGCGCTGATGGCCGTGAGGTGGAAGCTGCTAGAGAACATGCTGAGGTAGGTGATAATGTTGGTTATCTTGCACAGGATGCTTCTCAAATACCAGTGGAAGCCCAGGGCCACCTGGGCCACCATGAAAGGCAGGAAGACGGTGAAGATAAATCCAGCAATGGCCATGTTCAGGTGCCACATGGCATCGACTGTTTTCTTCTTCCGGTAGCTGGTGATGAAGATGATTATTCCATTCCCCGTCCCACCGAGGATGAAGGCCAGAGTGCAGAGCACCATGAAAACTAGGTGCAATGTCTTCAAAGGAGCTGTGATGTGAAGATGGGCAGCTTCTTCATAGGCCATCATCTGGGGATATGCAGAGGCCGTGCAGTTCTGGGACAGAACAAACAAAGAAGGAACAAATGTGAAGTCTTAATAACGGAGAAAGGGACAGGACAGAAGTGGATCATGACGATGGATGAAAACTTTGGCAGAGCTGTGGCACTGATATATGCTCCACAGGTCAGAGGCGGTCTATGCACAGCAGCTCTGGTAGTGCAGAAGGAAAAAGAAAGCAAATGATACTGGTAGAAAAGCAAGAGAAAGTGGGGAAGGGGAAGGGAAAGGGGGAAAACCAAAATGATTTTTTTCTCCACTATCTCTTTTCTACTTTTCATCTTTTCCGATGGCCACGAAAAATCTTGAAGCTGAAAGTCGAAAGCCAAAGTTATCTGGTGTTTTAAAACAGAAACAAAATGAAAATAGCAGTTTGAAAGGAAGAGAAAATGGTTCATTGGGGCGAGAAATTTTCAATCAACATTTTCAGTTAAAAAAATAATGCTGTTAAAATGGAACTTTTTTTTTTTGCGAAATCCCAAAATCCAAACTGGAAAGCAAGATTAGTTCCACTTCTAAGAAACGACAATGAAACGAAAACTGCGATTTGAGACAAAATGAAAAAAAATCATTTCCCTTCGAATGTCATCCTTGAAAAATGTCATCCGAATTGAATGACTTTTGTGAAATACTTTGAGTTCGACGAGATTGTATTTTCCAATGGAAAAAAAATGTGGTCAAAAACTGTCAATCAGTTCTGGTTCTAAGGCCGCTCTGGACTGAACAATAAAACACAGAACCAGAGTGCAAATACAACGTTATGGCAAAAGATAACGTTATACTTTCAAAGAGATGGTTAAGGGGTGAGCTAATTCCACAGCTAAGTACCTGTCTATCTAGAAGAACAGAATCCAATGGCGAGTAGAACAGAATCCAATGGCTGGAAGTTTAAAGCTAGAGAAATTCAAACGAGGTGCAATTTTTTAACAGCCAAGAGAATTAACCATTTGGACAATGTACCGAGGCTCATGGTGCGTTCTACATCAATGGCTATTTTTAAATCAAGGCGGGATGTTTTTCTCGAAGATCTGCTGTAGTTCAAACAGGAATTATTCGGGGGAAGTTCTCTGGCCTCTGTTAAACAGAAGGTCAGACTAGATCAGTGGTTCGCAATCTTTCCAGATTACTGCACCCCTTGCAGGAGTCTGGTTTGTCTTGCATAGCCCCAAGTTTCACCTCACTTAAAGACAACTTGCTTACAAAATCAGGCATACAAATACAAAAGCATCCCAGCACACAACTACTGAACAATTGCTCTTGCATCTGAAGAAGTGAGGTTCTTACTCACGAAAGCTTATGCTCCCAATACTTCTGTTAGTCTCAAAGGTGCCACAGGACCCTCTGTTGCTTTGAACAATTGCTGACTTTCTCATTTCCTCTGTATGAAATTTCAGTTTGTACTGACTTCGCTAGTGCTGTTTGTGTAGCCGGTTGTAAAACTCAGCAAATTCCAGATAAATAGATGTATCCCCTGGAAGACCTCTGCGTACCCCCAAGGGTACATGAACCCCTGGATTAGATTATCTCAGTGGTCCCCTTTGGGTTTAGAATCAATGACTCTGTTATAGGGCTTTAAACAGAGAAGCAGCCTCTTTTGTCTCAATGGGCAGGCAAGCTGTGATAAATGAAGGGAGGGGTAGCTCCCTTTGATGGACACCTAGCCAGCCAGTTAGCTGTAAAATCCCCCTTGGTAGCTGTTCTTTACTTGCTTTACCTGTAAAGGGTTAAAAAGTTCTACCTTCCCATTGGCTCTTTTGGTCAGGTGCCCACTTCCTGTTCTTTATTAGGGGGACTTTTTAACCCTTTACAGGTAAAGCAAGTAAAGAACAGCTACCAAGAGGGATTTTACAGCTAACTGACTGGCTGGGTATCCATCAAAGGGAGCTCCCCCTCCCCGCCCCCCGCCACCTTTTATTTATCACACAAGCTTTCTAAGGCTCTGGCCTGTTGCAGATCAGTTGCATAAAAGGAGACGTAATAGAGCTGGACAAAACATATTTTCAGTGGGAAACTGGGTTTCGAGGAAAGGAAAATTTTCATGGGAGGTGGCAAAAAGTGTGAAAAAGGGGTTTTGTTTAGTGGGGAAACTGAAAATCAACAAATTTCATCCAAAAATAGTTTGGGCTTTTTGCGGTTTTCAGCCAACTTTTTTGTTTAGTTTGTTTTTTGTAGTTCTTGGCCTAAATATTTTAGCCAGAAATGTTCAGTTTGCCGTCCACCCTCCACCCGCTCCACACACACACAGTTCAGCTTTCAGTTGCTTCTCTCTCTCTCTCTCTCTGTTTTTCCAATCAAAGATCAATTTTTTTCTGCAGAAAAGGTTGATGAAAGCAAACCCCCCACACACACTTTCATTGAAATTTTCCCTGGAGAAAACCCCCATTTCCCAATAAGCTCTGATAATGAATAATCCAGCTGTCTTTCCACATCAGGTTTTATGAGAGGAATTTGGGGCAGATGAAGAGTCCATGAGATGAGTTGGAAACAAAGAGCATTGTCTTTTAGCAGCTATATTCCAGCAGCGACAGAGAGAGAGAGCTAGACCTAACAGAGCTGCTCCATGGGCATGGGGCACTGGTAACATTGGCTGATCCCTATCTAGAAAAGAATTGCATTTGTGAATTAAGGACATGTATGTTCATGCTGTAAATCAACGAACTGCACTAAGGAAAGGTCTAGATTTTGCATCACTGGTGCTGCATCCTCCTGGGAAACCAACCTAGCTCAGCACCAAATCTTCCTTTGCTTAACAAAGGGATACAAGATAACGTCTCCTGTGCCAGGTTGAACATACCTGTCCCTCCTCACCCATACCGCTCCACACCATCGATTGCTAATCCATGTTGACGGACAGAGGAAAACGGAACATGGAGTGTCTGCAGAGACAACAAACTCCACCAATCCTGAAAAGAAGTGAACTCACTGCCTCTACTCAAAATTGGCTTCTGTTTCACAAAGGGCCATTGACAAAGCATCCAAAGCAAGGAATGAGAGAGAAAGAGATCATAACCACAGCAGCAAGACAGTGGAAAGTGGAATAGGAAGGGTCTTTGGATATCACTAACTCTGCACAGTCTGGGATGAAATTAACTGAACCTCAGACATCAAAATTGGTATCTGTTTGGTGAAGAGACGTCAATTCAAGTCTCCGAGGCAGGGAGTGAGAAAGAGAGGGAAATGTCCCCCTGGATACAGAAAACCAGAGGGAGACTGAGCTGGGAGTGGCAGGGAAGAAATTAATCAACCACTTTTGCAAAGACTGAGAGGTTCCCAAAGACAACCAAGGATTGAAGGAGGGGAAGGGATGCAAGGGGAGGGCTAATCCAGATGACGGAAGCGGGGGAGATTCTTCTTCAAAATGGGGAGGGGAAGAGAAAGAGCTGGCAAGGAGGATCATTTTCTTACCTGTGCCTCAGGTGGCTGCGACATCACAGAGCCAATCCCGGGTGCTCGACGTGGCTCAGAGAGGTGGTCTCCGCCTGGGGCAGGAAGCTGTTCTTATGTGGGTTTTGCTGGGCGGGGGGAAGGTGCAGATGGGGGTTGGGTCCAACAGCCTCTGCAAAGCCTCAGAATCTTCGGGCATTTGCTGCTGTGATCTGAAGGTCATGTGGTTCCCCCCACCCACCCACTCGCCTGGCTCAGCCCTGGACCCCAGTGCCTCTTGCTGTGCAGAATCAGCATCATGGTTCTAAGAGATGAAGGCTGACATCTGGGGCTATTTTGTGGGGCTCTGCTGGGACACAGCCACGTCCTGGCATGGCCCCGGCCCTTCTCACCAAGGGAAGCAGAGATGGAGGTTGTATTGATTAAGTAGCATGCCGTGGCCCCTGGGAAAACTCCACTGAGGATGACGAGCTTTCTGGGGATTGCCGAGAGCAGACTGTGTAGGAGCCAGGGCTGGCAGTCAGGACTCCTGGATTACAGGCCTGGTTCTTGGAGGGGAGTGGGGTCTAGTGGGTTAGAGCAGGGAGACTGGGAGTCAGAACTCTGGGGTTCTAGCCCTGTCTCAATGAAAAGATGAGAACATAGACACAGAAATGGTCAGGTTTTACACTGCTCAAACCCATTAGACCCCACTCCCCTTTGTTCTCTGCAACTACAATGGCTAGAAACAATTTTTTTTCAATGAAAGCTGAGGTGGTTTCCAGGAGCTGGAGGTTATATGAAATATGGTGTGAATTGTGATGAAATCATGATAGATACCAATGCTGCAAATGGCTTATTTGGGAAGAGGGGGAGTGATTTTGTTTCACAAAATTCTGAATTTCTCAAAAAAGGCAGATTTCCTTTGGAAAACACATTCAACAAAAATATATTAACATGCGAGTCAAATTCTCCATTTTTTTCTAGTGACTCATCCTCACCAGAACTTGCAGAGAGAGAGAGAGAGAGAGAGAGAAGCAACCAGCTTAACCATGAAAGTTATTTATTGCCAGGTAATAATCATAGGGGAGCCAAACAAACAAAACAGTTATAAAATTAAATCTAACTTAAATTTGATTGCAAAAGTAAGGATTAGAAAACTATAACTGATCACACATGTCAGGGTCAGAAAGCTATACCTAAGAGAGAGAGAGAGATGGGTTCTCACCACTCCGTGAAGCTTGAATCAATCAGGGATCCCAGGTGGTGGTGGTAGCTGAGAGTCTGGAGTGCTGGAGTCAGGCAGAGCCTCCAGCACGATCAGTCAGGAGAAGATGAAGTCCCAGTGGAACTGTTGCAGATGTTGGATCCAGACATCAGAACACTTGAGCGTGGGTAGGCGTTTTTAAAGGGAAAGAACAATGGTTCAAGGGAGAACACTAGATTTGTTTATGGGTAAACTGGTGGCTCAAGGGAATATACCAAAGTTGTTTTGTTCAGGCTAGACAATAGGAACTGATCGTTCCTGGCTTTGGGCGGTGTTCCTTGGAGGGAGCTCACAATGCAATTATGGAACTTCACTATTTTGGATATCAATAATGGATTTATTATTAGGATTGGTCTGATAAGTACTGAGCAG
>NC_048321.1:13093186-13106841 GCF_013100865.1 Trachemys scripta elegans
GGACTAATTCTTCCTCCGTTACATGGGGCCGAATCAAGTTGATTGCATCCATGGGAATTGGTCCTGCTATGGCTTGCTGAAGCATTCCCATGATTACGTTCTGGGTGAGAGCCTGAGCTTGTACACACGCTGAAGCCAATGAGACATTATTCTGGAGAGATTGTACACCAGACATCATTAACTCTTCATCTCCCTCTATGAGTCTTTCCCACCCAGAAATACCTTACTTCTTAACTGCTGTTCCGCACTTAACTGTTTCAAAGATGCTGTTAATGGGGTTCCCATCTTTCCTATATTTTCAGTGGCATATAATAGTTTATTAGCCAGAATTTCTATGTTTGTGGCATCAACTAAAGAGATTCCTGTTCTTACAGGTGAAATCCAATCACTTAATTCCCTTTTTACTCTATTTACATGGTTGGCCCCTTGCCACATTCTTACCCATTCATCCCAACCCTTAAGGCTAGTTCCAATCAAGGGGGCGCATACAGGTGCAATGTGAGGAATATTCATGCCCTCTAAGTGGATTTGAACCTCCTTCCAAGAAGTCTGAGGTTGAAGAACCAAATGTTCTTGTTGATCCAATTTCAACGTATGGGGTCCTGAAATTGGGGTTCTTAAATGTCAGAGGGGAGCAAGGTTTGTGATCAGAGAGTCAAAATTTAAAACTGTTTCTTGTTGTTGACCCAGTTCCATTCTGTACAATCCGGGCTCATGGATCCCTCCGAAATGGTAATGTGCCCATAGAATTTAAACCAAATTGTTGGCATGAGCTTGTCACAATGTGTGCCCTTTAATGGAACTACCCAGTCTGGGGGACCTTGCTGAATCAGGTCATGTCCAGCTAAAGTCCAGTTCAGCGGTTCCCCATTTACTAGGAACCGTGTGATATTCTTGTCTGCTGGCGTGATCAGAGACAGCCGCAGTTCAACTCCGAGTAACGGAGGTGTCTGGGTTCCGACGACAATGATGACACGTAGGGGCATGATTGCTCCCCAAACAGCAGAGGAAACCAGGGCTACCCTGCACCTTCCGCCACCCAGGAGGCTGTCACTGGGTGTGTTTGAGGGTGTACGTCCCATTTGAGACCACAACGGCTTCCAGAAGAATGGGATGGAGTCTGGGGTGGTAACAAAACTTGAGTGACTCTCCGGTGGCACTCTGCGTGCGATTGGCAACGCTTTCCCAGGGGCAACTGGTAGCGACTCTACAGGGCCCGGGGGTTGCTCCCATTCTCATAGAATCCATGCATGTGGCACAGCAATTTGACTTCCTGGGCTCCAGCTGGCAAGCACCTCCAGAGGCTCAGAGGGATCACAGGTACAGCATAGAGCCTGGACCGCATTAAACTCCAAACACTTATGAACAGCAGGGACTGGTGCACCATTGGGATGTCATGGCTCGTGTACGGGACCTGTGAGAACAGAGAAGAGAGAACAAACTCCCACACTCCCCCCGTATATAGTGGGGGAGTCTGGGACCAATATTGCAGAGTAAACATGAAGCAGTGACCTACATGAGGGTGACCATAATGCGTCGAAGACTTCTCTGGCCTTTTCCTGTCTCAACATCGGGGTAGGCACTGACCAGACCACCTGACACGTATTTTCCAATAGCCCCAAGCCGTTCCTTCTTGCTGGCAGGATGGAGAAGACAGTTATACTATTCTTTGAGGGTCAGGTGGTTTACCCTTCCACTCTTTGAGCTATGAGGAATGAAACCATTTCCGCCAGGGTTTCCCATTTTTTCCATTCAGGATTTCTACCTGACAAACGGTGGGGCTGGCCCGATTCACAACAGAGCAGGGGCCATCCCAGGTGTGTGTCACAGAGTGCTCCTTTGCTGAAAACCTTCTGTCCATCACTGGTTGGCCTAATACCCATATTAAGGAGGTTTTCCCCAGCCTAGTTTTTTGTCCATGTTTTGCTGTACTATGCCTAGCTGTGCTGCCACTCACTTGTATAAAGCAGCTATCGTCTCTGCTAAGGTTTGTACCCGTTCATCTGTTCCCACCTTCCCTTCCCAGGCACTAGGCAGCTCCACTCCCAACCACCATCTTTCAGGCGTGCGCATTTGCCTTCCAGTCATAACTTCAAAGGGAGTGTACCCATGTATCGCCTTAGAGCCATTAAGATGATTCATAGCTTTTCATCCCAATCCCTCCCTGAGCTCTTTTCTTGTTTTTTCAAAGCTTCCTTTAGTGTGCGATTGGTTCATTCAACTTGTCCAGAGGATTCAGGGTGTCCAGCTATGTGGAAACAGTGCTTAATGCCGAAAGCCTTACATAGCTCTTGCAGAACATCTTCCACAAAATGGGATCCCAAGTCTGAATCAATGACTCTGGGAATTCCCATTCTTGAGAAAACCATGTTAAAGAGGTGCTTAGCCATGCCCGAGGCAGGGTTGCTTTTAGTAGGGATGGCTTCCATCCATTTGGAGAAGGGATCTACTATTACCAGCCAGTATTTATTCCCTCTACTGATGGTGGGTAAAGGGCCTATGTAATCTGTCTGAATCCGGGACCAGGCACCCTCTATTCTTTGGTGCCCCAATGCATTTTTTTTAACCTGGCAATCAGTATTAACCATGGCGCACTGCAGACAGTTCTCTTACCATTGATCTCTATCTGCTTTCATGCCTGGTCACCACCCTGTATCTTTAACCCTATTTAAAGTATCCTCTTTTCCTCTATGCCCTTGCTCATGCACAAACTGAATCAGGTCCCTCTGTACCTGGCTGGGGACTATTCAGTGCCTTTGAACACCTGCATCCACTGTGGGATCTTTCCCTGTCCTGGCTAAGGACTGGATTTCTGTATCCCCATCTTGAAGGGTACTTAAGCCCAAGGTATCTATTCCTTTGCCTAAAGTTTTTCCCCGGGTAGTTCCTGCCTCTATTTGTTCTACCTGGTCTGTGTCTCTAGTGTGGTTCCTAGTAGCAGCAGCTTTGGCTAAGGCATCAGCTCTGTTGTTCCAATGTGCCTCTTCTGAGTGATTTTTCTGATGCCCCTTTGTGTGAGTCACCCAGGTGTCAGTTCTTTCCTGTTCATCAGTGGGTCTCCTCCCGGAGATCCACCGAGGACTTATAACATTTACTGATGCTCTGGTGTCCACTAGCAATTGGGCAAATATCCCTGGGTTCCCCACTGTAGCCCTCACAGTGGGTCTCCCCCATACATTGCACTGAAGGCTTGCGATCAGCTTGGGAGGCCCGCGGTGACCCGGGCACCCCTACTGCTCAGCCGACTCCCTCGAGAGACTCCACTCAGAGGAGGGGGCAGGGGTCTGGTTTTGACAGGGAGTGGGCGTGGGGAACACACTCCATACCAGGGCAGTGGGGCGGCGGGGGGCTCCCTGCATTAACTCTATTCTCCACATGACCTGAGACAAAGCATTAATCAGGATGCTGAGGGGCTGACAATCATATTTTCCCATATCCTCTCCTAAATTCACCAGCTCCATCTAAATCACGTTCCTAAGGCTCTCCTTGGGTCGGCGCTGCCCAGGGTTGTGGGAGGCAGTGGGGTTATCGTTGGGAGGGCGACTGGAAGGGTGAGGACCATTATTCACAAATTTAATGGCCTGTACTGGCTCTGAGATAGTCTTTTTGCTGATTTGTCTTTTTAAGACGCCAGTCTCCTGTAGCAAGTCCCCTGCCTGTTTGATTTTTGCTGCTAGTTCACTCCAGGTTAGGTGTTCTACATCCACAGCCCCCGTGGTCAGTTTTGTCTGAGAATTTAGTCCTGCATAAGTGCTCTGTACTAATTCGGGTCCCTGATAATGGGAAGTGATAATCCCATTAACTTCTGTCTGGGGGAATGAATCAGAGAGAGCTGCCAGCATTTTCTTTCCAATTAGGTAAGATTCGGGGGCCTCTCCTGGTTTCTGCTCTTCCATTATATATAGTTTCTTGCAGGAAGATGCAGGCAGTAATATTTTGAGAGCACTTATCATGCATTCCCGGGGCCCAGTGGCAGTCCGCTCCCAAGAACCTATGCCGATGTCCAGAGCATCCGCATCACAAGGAGAGGTGCATAACTGAGCCAATTGGGTTAAGTCCATGCCGTCAGCAGAGGGGTACATTTGCCAAACACGGGCCAGCCATGCAACGGCTGTGTCACGGCTCAGTGGCCCCAGTCTCTCGGCAATAGCCTTGGCTTGACTAGGAGACCATCTTACTGTGTCCGTGGTGAGCTCCATTGTGGGAAGATCGGCTCCTGCAACTATGTGTTTAACCTCCCTTGTGGAAACAGGGGCAACATTATGCCTGTGTGGCCAATCAGGGTTGAATGGGTTTTGGGGGTCAGCATCAGACGCTTCTCTATTTTCCCAGAGGGCTGCAAATCACAATCCTCTCTCAACCTTACAGCCGCTACCACCCCCTTATGGGCACTAAGTTGGGCACACAATTTACTAACCTCACATGCCTGATGTCCTGCTGCTGCCTTGACTGCCTTATTCTCATCTGCCAGGAAGCGAGTTGCTGCTTTCGCTTCTTCTAACAACATTGTTTTGTGTGTTAACTCTTTCGTATACTGTTCTGCATTCCTGCTGGCCTTGTCTCTCTCCTCTTGCGTATTTCTACATAGAGTCACCGTCTGAAGCTTTTCTGCTATCAATTCACACCCATCTGTCTCACATTTGTTCAAACGCTGCTGTAACTGCTTTTTCTCCAGCTCTGGTTCCTGCCTTCCCTTTACCATTTCAGCCATGTCCGGACATGCATCAAATAATGCCCAGGCAGCGGCCGCATCCTTTGCGCTACCCCGTGGCTTAAAGGTTCTGCAATATTGTTCAAAGCTCAGGCTCGCTTCGGTCAGGGGATTCTCACCCTTAAAGCATCCGCTTTCCCAGGGGCATTTCCCCTTCTTCGTTACCCATCTCTCTAACCTGTTGGTTTTCTCCTGTCTCAAGCGAGCAGCCACGGGGGTTTTTCCAGCCATCTCTACTTCCCTGATCTCACTAATGATCCCTACCAAAAGCTCTTTCACTTTCACAAAATCTTTACTTTTAAGGCACAACTCTTTAACTCCTTATTGCATGGTCCTACAGTTATTCTAACGATTCTTAACTTAAAAGTTACAGGATGTTACCAAATATTCTGTGAGAGGGAGACCTCGCTAAAGGAGCTTAGTCTGAAAAAGGAAGAGACAATCTGTGCCTCAGTTTTCCCATTCCGCAGCAACTACTCAACAAGTACCACATGATTAGGGTCACATGCTGCCCACATTCCTCCACCGATTTGTTACCAGATTTGCCCATTACTTTGGGGTACGCTCATTTCTTAGGTTTACTCTTCTGGGGGGAGGAGGCGGGGGGTCTGTACTTCTATCAATCTACTGCTTGTGTCACTTGTGTTCTCATACGGAGCTCTACTTCTCCCTGCTGCAAGTTCCCTCTCCGTGGAACTATCCTGCATGACCTCGGTTCCCCAGGCTGGGTTCTTCCAGCCCCCCCCCCACAAAAAAATTAATGGAGATATCCTATCTCCTAGAACTGGAAGGGATGGGTCATTGAGTCCAGCCCCCTGCCTTCACTAGCAGGACCAAGTACTGATTTTGCCCCAGATCCCTAAGTAGCCCCCTCAAGGATTGAACTCACAACACTGAGTTTAGCAGGCCAATGTGCAAACCACTGAGCTATCCCTCCCACCCAATCAGTTGCGTACGTACACACACACACACACACACACTCTCTCTCTCTGTCTCTCTCTCTCTCTCTCTCTCCCTCCCCCCCTCCCCTCCCCTCCCCCAAGCTGACCCCTTAGATGTCCCTGGACTCAGGCTGGGTCAAGCAGCACTTTCAAGCTGCCACCCTCATATGTCCCAGGTTCAGCACGTCCCTATCCCCACTTTCATGTTATAGTTGTTCTGGTAATAACCCACTTGATGAGCAAACCCCAGAGGATTTGGGGGCATTTCAGAGATCTTTGAGCTGAGGTACAAGGAGCGTTGCTGCAGAGTGAATGAGGAAACCAAAAAACACCCAGGAGGTGGGGGAGAGAGAGAGAGTGAGAGGAGCAACCAGCTTAACCATGAAAGTTATCTATTGCTGGGTAATAACCAGGGGAGCCAAACAAACAAAACAGTTATAATATTAAATCTAACTTAAATTTGATTGCAAAAGTAAGGATTAGAAAACCATAACTGACCACAGAAGTCAGGGTCAGAAGGGTATGCATAAAGAGAGAGAGAGAGCGCTGGGTTCTCACCACTTTGTGAAGCTTGAATCAATCAGGGATCCCAGGTGGTGGTGGTAGCTGAGGGTCTGGAGTGCTGGAGTCAGGCAGAGCCTCCAGCACAATCAGTCAGGAGAAGATGAAGTCCCAGTGGAACTGTTGCAGATGTTGGATCCAGGCATCAAAACACTTACTTGAGCGTGGGTAGGCGTCTTTGAAGGGAAAGAACAATGGTTCAAGGGAGAACACTAGATTTGTTTATGGGTAAACTGGTGGCTCAAGGGAGTATACCAAAGTTGTTTTGTTGAGGTTAGACAATAGGAACGGATCTTTCCTGGTTTTGGGCGGTGTTCCTTGGAGGGAGCTCAAAATACAATTAGGGAGCTTCGCTATTTTGGATGTCAATAAAGGATTTATTACTAGAATTGGTCTGATAACTGCTGAGCTGGGTGTGTGCAGGCGGGTTCATTAACATCTGGAGCAGAGATTCCCCATCATGCCGTGCTTCCCTGCTTTTCTGGTCCCAGAGTTCCATGCAGTTCTTGCCTTGGAATCTCTGTCCTCCATGCTGTATGCTCATGGAGATACCTCCTCGTCCCATCTTCGATGCAAATGGGGTAAGAGGAGTTTCCTTAATTCTGTCACCCTTGTTCCAGGGGTTTAGGTCTGTCTCCCATGACCTTTTCATTCCTTTTGGTAAGTCTTTCCTCTGAATGGTTTTGATTCAAGCAGAGGCTGCAGGGAGAAGGTCTTTCATGAGTCAGACAGGCTGGGCACTGCACCCTGGTTCCCCAAGAACACAGAGCTGCTAGGTAACATGATAATGTACATCTTTCTGATGCTCTGTGGCCTGACCTTCCTCGCTGGGATGTTTTTGAATGACTACATCATCTTCCTCCCTGGCTTCTTCATGGAGAGGATGGTCAACATCTTCTGGTTCCTCAACTTGGCCCTGCTCCTCCTTCTCTGGGCTCAATAGATAGATTGTGGCAGGCAACACTTAACGGTGAGGATAATTAACCACTGGAGCAATTTACCAAGAATTGGGATGGATTCTCCATCACTAGCAAATTTTAGATCAAGATTGAATGTTTTTCTGAAAGATAAACACTAGGCATAATTTTTAAGAAAATTTTATGGCCTGTGTTATCCAGGAGGTCAGACTGCAGTCTGAGCACAATGACCCTTTCTAGCCTTGGTCTCCGGGGTTCTTTCCCAGATCTGGGAAAGAGAGGGGCTAGTGGGTCAGAGCAGGGGCACTGGGCATCAGTCCCAAAGATTTTATCATCTAAACAGGCAAATGCAGGATTTTTTTACAGCATCGGAAACTCCGGGTCTGAAGTCCTGGCTTATAGGCTGGGAACTGAACTCCTGACCCCAGAGGGCCGAGTCTCCTTAATCCTGTGGCCAAATGTAAATTGGGGGAAGTGGCAGGTTCTGGTTCTCTTTCCTTGCTGGTTCCTCTTTTCGGAAAAACAAAGCCAGAATCGACGTTAACACTGAGGCCTTTATTGTTTGCCTCACACAGGATTCCATCCAAGCTAGGTGATAGCTCTGGGAGGGGAGTGGGGTCCGGTGAATAGAGCAGGGACTCCTGGGTTCTATCCCCAGCTCAGGGAAGGGGAGTGGGCGCTAGTAGGTTAGAGTGGGGGGGGATGGGACCCAGGACTCCTGGATTCTATCCCCTGCTCAGGGGAAGGCAGTGGGGTCTACTAGGTTAGAATGGGGGGGGGATGGGACCCAGGACTCCTGGGTTCTATCCCCGGCTCAGGGGAGTGGGGTCTAGTAGGTTAGAGTGGGAGGGATGGGACCCAGGACTCCTGGGTTCTATCCCCGGCTCAGGGGAGTGGGGTCTAGTAGGTTAGAGTGGGGGGGATGGGACCCAGGACTCCTGGGTTCTATCCCCGGCTCAGGGAAGGGGATTGGGGTCTAGTGGGTTGGAGCAGGGAGGTGGGGGTTGGGAGCCAGGACTCCTGGGCTTCTATCCTCAGCTTGGGGAAGGGAGAGGTGTCAGTAGACTGATCATAATGGGGGCAATTCCACCTCTGATCTACTGCTGTCCTGGCTCTTTCTGCGGAGGTTGACCTGGGTCTCAGCCTCACAGAAGGCCATCTGGAAGGCCAAGACCACAGAGCGCCACAGCGTGTCCTTGCAGCTCCAGCCCATGAAGGCATACAGGGCAGGGTTGAGGCAGCTGTTCAGGTAGGCCAAGGGAAGCGCGACATCAAGGAGCACCTGTATTGCTGGATTCACCCCTTTTGCTGACATGGCCAATAGGTTAGAGAGGTGGTAGGGGAACCAGCAGAGGAAGAAGGCCGTCACCACGGCCACCATAATCTTGTAGGGCCTGCCAGAGTGCACCAGATGGTTCCTCATCAGTTTGGCCACCATGACTCCGTAGCAGGTCAGGATGACGGCCAACGGCACCAAGAACCCAGCAACAAAGCTGGTGAGCACCATGGCCTGGTGTCGATGCTTCCACAACATGGCCACCTCCTCGCTAGTGAAGTTTCCCATTGGGATGTAGTTGTTGTAGCAGATGGTGTTGTCCCCTTCAAGCGGGAAGCTCCTAATGTCCCGGAAAATTATATATGGTGCACTGAGAGCCAGAGCTGCAAGCCAAACAGCCACAGCCACCCAGAAAGCCAGCCGGGGGGAGCGGTGGTTGTGGGCCCAGACCGGCCAGGCCACAGAGACACAGCGGTCGATGCTGATGATGGTGAGGAGGAAGACACTGGCGAAAAGGTTGAGAAAGGACACTGCACTGTGGATCTTACACAGTGTCTGGCCAAAGGGCCAGTGGAAGTTCAGCGCTGCATAGGCCACCTCAATGGAGAGAAAGGAGGTGAAGATGAAGTCGGCCACGGCCAGGTTGAGGTACCAGATAGAGACCACCGTCTTCGTCATCCGGAAGCTGGTGATGAAGATAACCAGGCCATTGCCCGTTACTCCGAGTAGGAATCCCAGACCGAAGAGGATGGCAAAGAGAACTCCTATCCATCCACGCTGGGCTCCATTCTCTTCTCCGTCCTGGTAGGGATTCCTGAAGGTGCTGTTCACATATGGAAAGGTGGGGTGGGCCCAGGGGAGCTGGAAGGTTGTGGTCTCCTCCATCCTACAACATCCAAACCCAGATCCACTGTCACTGTTAGTGCCGGTGGGACGCGAGAGCAGGGGGTTAGCAGAGCTGGGCAGAATACATTTTT
This sequence comes from Trachemys scripta elegans, assembly GCF_013100865.1. Taxonomy (NCBI): domain Eukaryota; kingdom Metazoa; phylum Chordata; order Testudines; family Emydidae; genus Trachemys; species Trachemys scripta. The sequence continues at coordinate 13,102,570 of NC_048321.1, forward strand.
CCCATGCCACAAATTTTTGAAACTTTTGAAAAATTGTCCCATCCTGAATTGGAGACAAATCTTGAAATCTCAACGTTTTCATGAACCAAAAACCAAAAATCGGTTCAGGACAATCATAGATTCCAAGGCCAGAGGCACCATTGTGATAATCGAGTCTGACCTTTACAATACAGGCCAGAGAATGTCCTCTAATTAATTCCTGTTGGAACTAGAGCAGATCTCTTCAAACCAATCCCACCCTGCTACCAAAATTGCCCATGGTGGAGAATCCACTCTCATCAAAACCCTCCGTTCTGATCATTTCTAAATGTGGCATTTTCAATACCACCTGCTTTTTATTTCTTTTTAATTGTTTTTACAAATGATAATTAGCTTAATTGTTCCCCCCCAAAAAACGTGTTCTGAAATAATCAGATTTTTTCATCTGCAATGTCACAACTTTTTTCCCAAAAAACTTTTTTGGGTCAGGAAATTGGTGACATTCCCAGAAAAACATTGATGTCAATGAATCAGCTGTTTTAGACATAAAACCATCTTGTCAAAAGTTTCCTGACCAGCTCTGGAGATAAGTAGAGTGAGACAGGGTGAAAACCATTCCCCCTTCTTCCCCTTGCAGAGGGGGTGGGGCATTCCCTTTCCTGGGGGGCGGGATATCCCTGTTTGTCTCCTGTAGGGGTGGAGCTGCTTCCTCCCCGTCTCCCCTCACCCACAGCACCTGCTAATTGGCAACCATGTCCCCACGCCCTCCGCTAATTGGCCACATCTCAGTGCTACTCAATAACTGTCTGCAGGATTGTGATGAACTGGGACTATTCTTAATGTGGTCTTTGAATGCTGAGAGGGGAGTTTGGCTAAGACGGTCTGCATTGGGGGATGGGAGACTGACCGAGGGAGGATATCTGAGCATGTAATGTGAGAACCCAGGAAGGGGTTAGAGGCCAGGTGACACCTTTGCCTGGGAAACTGAACAAAGGCTGGAGGAGGAGATGCTGGGGGAGTGAGAGTGTCAGAGCTGGCTGGTGGAATGGCTGGGAGGCAGACAGAGCTCTGACCTCCCAAGGGGGCTGTGGTGCCCTGGGACCCCAAGATGCACCTAATTGCGGGGGGGAAGAGTCCTGTTGTCTGTGCCTGCAAGACCTGTCTTGGACTGTATTCCTGTCATATAAATAAACCTGCTTTACTGGCTGGCTGAGAGTCATGGTGAATCGCAGGAAGCCAGGGGTGCAGGGCCTTGTGTCCCCCCATACTCCGTGACAAGGATATTGAGAGATAAAGGGGGGGGAGTTTCTGGGGCAGGGGTTGGTCTAATCCAATTCTGACTAGACCAATCAGTGGGGGGTAGGAGAGAGAGGAGCCAAACCAGGCCATACCCCCACAGACCAAAGTGGGGTGCAGCTGTACCGATGTGGGAATAGGGATGGGGTGGTTGTGTGGTGTGGGAATAAGATATCTCCCATCCAGGGCTGGAGCAGCTGGGTGTTGGGGTGGTATCTCCACACTGGTGGGGATATGGGGCCAGCAGGCTCCATTCACAGCCAGCCCCCAGGGCCTGCTGGTCCATTCCCAAATCTTCCCTGACTCAGCACAGCCCCGACCGCACCCTCTGCAGAGCCATGGCCCTGCCATCTACCTGGGGGATCCACTAGCTCTGTCGAGGGCAAGCTGGGGTATTGGGGGACTCCTCCCAAGAGGGACCATGCCTGGGGAGGGGAGCTGTGAGGGACCCGGGGCTGAGTTGGAAGGATCTGAGCCTTTCCTTACCCAGGTCTCAGAGGGACGTCTCTCTGTGGATCCCTAGAGCGGGTCTCCTACCGTGGCCCCAGCAGCTTGCACTCTGGCCAGGCTGGGAAACTTGAAGGGGTCATGGGAAAGGGGAAGGAGGAGAAAGGGTTTGGGTCTGGGGCTGCAGAAACACATCTGGAGCAGCCTCAGCACTTTCATTTCCTCTGGTGATTTGTTGCTAGCAAAGGGATCAGACAGCTTCTCAGGACTGCCCTGTGCTCCCCTCTCTGGTATTGTTCTAAGTTCCCTGTTTACTTTTTATCACGCCCCCCACCCTCCTTAACCCACTTAGACCCCACTCCCCTCCCAGAATGGGGGAGAGAACCCAGAAGTCCCAACTCCCACCCTCACCCCTGTTCTAACTCACTAGACAGCACTCCCCTCCTACACCATGGGTGAGACCCCAGGAGTCTCGACTCTTTCAAGTTCCATCCCTGCTCCCTTTACACAATCTCAGTGGTATAACAAAGTGGGGGATTTTCTGGGTTTTTTCCTTGTTTTTCCAATGGTTTGCATGCAGACGGCGTGGGACTCGGTTTCCCTGGGTGTTACTGGTTTAACGAGGTGATGGGAGAGGGAGTTTGTTGTTACAGAGGACCTGTGATGGAACTGGGGACCCCAGCCAATGGCCTGGAGAATGGATACCCCAGCAACTGGTGACCTGGTGACCTGGTGACCCGGAGGCCCAGCTCAGGAGTCACAGCCAGTTCTGGCCAGTGGGAGGACAATGGGTTGTAAAGAGAGGGCCCCAGTGACCTAACCAGACAGTTACAGCCAGAAGGGGCCAGAAGACAGAAGAGAGGAGAGGAGGCCCAGGCAACCCTGCTTACCTGGCTAGAAGACAATGGACACAGGTGGGGCTTGGGGCCGGTGAGATCAGATGCCCAGCGGGGAAGCAGGGGGCTCTGGGCTGGAGAGGGGGAGCAGACAGAGCCCACCTGGATGCAGGGGAGACTTGGATGTGCTGTGCTGAGGGAGGCCAGGCCTGAGGCCCTGAGAGTTTCCTGTGCTGTGTTCAGATGCTCAATAAACCCTCATGTTTTACGCTGGCTGAGAGTCGCTCTGGTCTAGAGAACAGGGTGCAGGGTGGCATTATTCCCTCTGGGAGTGGAGGCCCCGGGGGCCAGAGCGAGTGGATTCCCTGAGGGGGCCCATGGCGAGAGACAGGCATGCTAAGGCTCAGAGAAGTGTGGTTCCAGGAGGCGGAGGGGCTTAACCTCTGAGAGAGAGAGAGAGAGAGTCGGTTCCCGAGAAGGGCTGTCGCACTGAAGGGGGTCCCCCCCCATGGACTGCACGGGGCCAAGAGGAGGCACGACCTGTGAGTCTGTGACAAGGGGCAAGAAGTAACCCCCTCTGCTTCTCCCACCCCGCTTGGATCTTCCCCCTTGTCTCTCTGCTCTTCTTCTACCTACCAATCCTTCAGGAACTCAATTCTCCAGCTTAGCCTCATGGTGGAGGCAGGGATACCAAGCTCTAGGGCAGCGCAAAGGAGCATTTAATGAAGAAGCAGGATACCAGTTTATATAGGCCTGTAGTGAGTCGGTATTGGCGAACCGGGAAGTGGGCGGGCTCACCCGGAGGCCACAGTGGGCGGAGCCAGGGAGCTCTGAGCCCGCCCCTCGGGGTCATGCGGCGACCCGGAAGTATAAAGGCTGGCCCTCAGAACTCAGTCAGGCCCCAGCCGCTGAAGAGACCAGACGTCTCCAGCCTAGCTCGGGGTTGGAAACCTCTGCGGCCTGGGGCGGCCGCCGGGAGCCACCGGGCCTGCCCTGCGCCCGCTACCCAGAGGAGCCACCGGGCCCGCCCTGCGCCCGCTACCCGGAGGAGTTGCCGGACTTACCAAACGATGCCTGGCCTGACGAACCCATGGTTCAGGATCCCCCCGAGTTCGACACCGGCCCCCAGGGAGGCCCCGAGGGGGAGTGCGGAAGTAGCCCGGGGGCAGCCGACCCCAGTCTGGCGGCAACATTGCCAGAGCCGATGTCAGGGTGTTGCGGCCAGGATCCTCACTGACTAAGCAGCGGGCCGTCTGCCGCTGCTAGGGCCCCGGGCTGGGACGCCGTGGAGTGGGAGGGCCTGCGTCCCCCCTGCCACCCAACCCGTGGGTGGCCGTCTCCCCCTCTCCCAGGCCTGTGGAGACTCACTTTATACTGTACTCAGCCCTGCCTGAGGGCCTGAGCACCTGCCCCAGCGTTTGTTGCCCTGCCCTGACCTAGGGCCTGGGCCTAAAGACTTTATACCATTGCTCAGCCCTGACTGAGGGTCTGAGCCCTGACATAACATTGGTGTCCGGGCTTATCGTCCCGGGCTTATCGTGTCTCTCAGGACAACGAGGACCGATGGGGAAACCCAGCTGCTGGACAGAGTGCCCCGCCCCAGTGTGTAGTGAGTCAGTGTGGCTCCCCGGCGCCCGGAGAGGGTCGAGCCCCAGCAAACTCTTGTACAAGGCCCATGGGTCTGATCTGGTGTGGCGGGGTGAGGGGGGACACC
>NC_048321.1:13115735-13143476 GCF_013100865.1 Trachemys scripta elegans
CTCTCCAGTGTTGAGACATTTCCAAAGAAGGCAGAACCGAGCCCTTCTCCAGAAACTCCTGCCCTGTCTGGGTTGGCGGGGGCCGGGGGGGATACCAGGATTGGTGTGACCCTGGACTCCCCAGCATTTACCCCCTCCACATGATGGCACAAATATTTGTTCAAAATACGCCTTGAGAGTTGTCCTTTGAAAACTGCCAGCAGCAGGCGTCTCAGGCCTATCTGCATGCACCGTTCAGGTCGGCATGAGACGGGACATTATGAATTCCCTCAATGCCGTTCTGCTCCACCATGGAGAAGCCCCGGCGGCCTCACTGAGGTGAGGGTGACCAGCCGGCCTGGCCTCGACAAAGCAAGGTGGGTTTGCCTGTTTTTTCATATCAGCCCCATCAAGCCAACCCAGCAGGGGCTGCCCCGCTCCTGGACTGGAGAGATCAAGAACTAACATTGCTCCAGAGGGACCCAGAAGGCTCAACTCCCGGAGACCATCCTGGCTTTTAGGCTGAATCCATTTGGGGATATAAGGAGCAGCAGGAGGCTCCATCTTAATCCTTCGGGACACAAAGAGACCAAGTGATCGGATCCCTGTGCTGCGTCCTGGCCAGCAAAAAAAAACAGCGAGGAGACTGGGGGGTGTGAGAAACCATCTTGAAGAAAGCCTGGATCATGCTGGAGATGGTTCTAGACTCTCAGAGCTGTGTTTTTCCGAGGAGATTTCCTTGTTGTCATCTCCTCCCTTCTCCATTGCACCACGTACGCCAAGTGGTTAAATCACTTGTAGGGCATCAGAGCTGGGTCAGTGCAGGAACGTTGGCGTCTCTGGTCCACCGATGAGCTGGAGGGTTTCAGCTCTGTATCAAAGTTGTGCAGCTTTGAGACCACTCTGGATTACTAGGTAGGTATTGACTGGACCCCTTGTTACCCCAGAATTTGACATTCCTGCATGTACCCCAGAACTTGTCAGTATGGCAGTCAGCCATTTTGTATGTGCCGCCACTGCTGAAAACCAAATATCACATAGCTAATCAGAATGGGAGGATGGGACAGAAAGTGATGGAAGGGAGTGAGTGGCTAGCGACCTGGGCTTTCTGTGCCCGTGATATATTGTTGTTATGTCTGGAAATATTAGAAATGTTTTGAGATGTGTAGTTGCTGATATGAGGAGAACTGGTGACCTGGTAAAGGATGTTAAACTGACCCACTAGGAGTCACTATAGGGTATGTGCTTTGTTAGAGTTAGATATAAAAGATTGGGTCAAAGTAAATACCTCGGAGCAGCCCGAGGGAGCTTCTCTTAGGGCAAGGAGCTGACATCTAAACTCCCCGTCAGCTGGATGGAAACAGGCCCCTGGAAGCCCGGCTTGTGATCACTCAAAACCAGCCCGTAGGTGACTATATCTGGGATGTCCCAAACCTATGGTGTGTCTGGGTGCGCTAGCTAATAAACACGCTTGCTTGTGTCAATCATTTATTGGATGGGAAGCGCTGTGTTCCCAATGATTTATTACTGATACCGCCTGGCGAGAAACAGTTAAGTTTCCCCTACTCTGGGTTCTGAAAACCCCTGGGTAACACCTTGCTGGTCTGGCTGAACCCCCAAATCCTCACCGTGGTTCTGAGCTAGGGTTGCCAATTTTATATTTGCACAAAACCGAACACCCTTGCCCCGCCCCTCCTCTGAGGCCCCACCCCTGCCATACCCCTTCTCCGAGGCCCCACCACCCGCTCACTCCATCCCCCTCCCTCTGTCATTCACTCTCCCTTACCCTCACTCACTCACTCATTTTAACCGGGCTGGCTCAGAGGGTTGGGGTGCAGGAGGGGTGAGGGCTCTGGTGTGGGGCCTGGGATGAGAGATTTGGGGTGAAGGAGGGGGCTCTGGGCTGGGGATGAGGGGTTCAGAATGCAGGAAAGGGCTCCTGGCTGAGGCAGGAGGTTGGGGGGCAGGGGGTGAGGGCTCCAGCTGGGGGTGCAGACTCTGGGGTGGAGTGAGGATGAAAGGTTTGGTGCACAGGAGGGTCACCGGGCTGGGACCAAGGGATTTAGAGGGAGAAGGGGGATCAGGGCTGGGGTAGGGACTTGGGGTGTGGGATGGGGGTCAGGGGTGCAAGCTCCCAGTGGCACTTCCCTCAAGCAGCAACCAGAAGTGGCGGCATGTCCCCGACTTGGCTTCTACGTGGAGGCGCGACCAGGCAGCTGTGTGTGCTGCTCTGTCTGCAGGCACCACCCCTGTAGATCCCATTGGCCGCAGTTCCCGGCCAATGGGAGCTGCGATGCCAGTGCTTGGGGTGGGGGCAACGTGTGGAACCCCATGGTTGTCCCTCATGTAGGAGCCGGAGAGGGGACATGCCAATGCTTCCGGGAGCCTCCCTTAGCCCTGCTGCATCACCGACTGGAGTTTTAACGGCCTGGTGAGCGGTGCTGATTGGAGCCGCCAGGGTCCCATTTCAATCGGCTATTCTGGTCGAAAACTGGACACCTGGCAGTCCAATTCTGTGCCGGGCCTGGCAGAACTGCGTCCAGGCCTTTGGACGTGTCTGAACCAGGCTGACACAGGGAGGGGCAGGCGGCTGGCAAGGAGGCGACAGCTCCCATGGGGAGGGGAGAATGTCGAGAGGGAAGTGGTCAGGGTGTTGGCCCGGCTGCTCTGTGGTCTGTCGATCTGGGCAGCCAGCAGGAAAATGGGGGGATGGGCCTTGCGTTCTCTTGAATAAAGAAAGTGGCCCAGCTGACTGTCACTGGGAGCCAGAACTCCTGGGCTCTATCCCCAACTCTGGGAGTTGATGGGGGTCCAGTGGCTCAGAGCAGGTCGGACTGGGAGCCAGAACTCCTGGGCTCTATCCCTGGCTCTGGGAGGGGAATGGGGATGAGTGGGGGTCACACAGTGGGGGCTGGGAGCCAGGACTCCTGGGTTCTATCCCCAGCTCCCAGCCACACTTCCCTCAAGCAGCTCCCAGAAGCATCGGTATGTCCCCGCTCTGGCTCGTATGCTGCCCTGGGGTTGGAGGTCAGGAATTCTGGGTTCCATCCCCAGCTTTACAAGTCATTTCTTAGATGGATGGTCTGATATGAACCGGCCTCCACTTCATTCTCTGCCCTCAGCCACCCCTCTGTAATTCCTCAGCTGTCTCCACTTCTCCTGGTGCGAATGGGCCCGGGGCCATGCCGGGACGTGGCTATGTCTCCACAATTACTCTCGGCTCATGGCTGCCCCAGATGGGAGCATCTGTCTCTGAGAACCATGAGGCTGATTCCATGCAGCGAGAAATGCTGGGGTCTCAGGGTGCACCTGACGTGACATTCAGCAGGTAGCAGTCATAGCCGGATGCGTCTGAGGTTTGCAGATGCTATTAGCCCCAGCTCGCTCTGCGCCTTCCCCTCCGCTGAGCCCCACTGAGAAACCCACAGAAGAGCAGCCTCCCAGCCCCAGACACAGTTTGCATGAGCTGTAGCTGCAACATCAGGGACTGCCTCTGAGACACCACAACCCTGAGAGACGCAAGTCAAGAATGAACCGAAAGCTAATGAAAATTGGGCTAGATCTGAGCTAGTGCTGCAGAGACCCCAACCGAGATCAGGGGCCCCATTGTGCCAGGTGCTGCACAGACCCCAGCCGAGATCAGGGGCCCCATTGTGCCAGGTGCTGCACAGACCCCAGCCGAGATCATACCCCACTGTCATGGGTGCTGCAGAAATGCCCCATTTGAGACAGTCACCTCCCCAAGGAGCTGTCAGCCTAAAGAGACAAGACAGTCAAAGGGGACACAGAAGGAAAGTTTTGTTCACAAGGTCACCCAGCGGGTTGGTGATGTAATGGTGATTAAAATCCAGCTCTCCCCGCTCCCAGAGCCCCGTCCCTGTCAACAGACCAGATGGTCACTGTATCTTGCCTCTGTTATCCCTGTGGTTTGTTGCTCCCTTTTGCGCCGCTTCTTCTTTCTCTTCCAGTAATTGTGTTCTCTTCCCTTTCTTCCTTCCTTCTGTGCCTGACTGCTCACCATTTCTAGGGAACAAGGGCAGGGGGGTGCGTTTCAGTGGGGGAGGAGCACACTGGTGATTTTAACTTAGTGGGAGTTTCTCAGTCCCCAAATTTCACCATGAAAAGATTCCGGATTCCCAGCCCTTCAACTTTCCAAATGGGCTACTTCAGAATGGGTGGAAAACGTCCTTCAGAAACATCTTCATGGCTTCGGAGGAGCACACACTTGCTGCAGGATTTCTCTCCGCCCCTTCCCCCGCTCCATTTAGCTCTGTAAGAGTATCCGGACTCACCCCTGTGGCGCCTCCTGCTGGTCGTCCAGGGAATTAGCTCACCAGCCTCTGGAGCGCCCTCTGCAGGCCAGTGATCCGCCTATCCTCTGCACTCAAGCTCCCGTGTCCCTCCCAGGACCCTGGAGCCCCTTGCTCTGGGTGCTGCCCCCTGGCAGCACCCAAACACGCTAGGTCTCCCCTCCCAGGGGAACCCCCACCCACTAACCCCACCTCACCTCAGGATAAGGCCACTGCCAGTCACCAGCTAGCCCCCACTCTCTGGGGCAGACTGCAGTATAGGCCACTCATCATCGGCAAGATTGGGTTTGGACTTGCTGCCTTGGCCTAGCCCCGGGCTGCCCTCTGCAACCCCGAGTACCCCTTGGCCTATTACCAGACCGCAGTCTGGGGCTTTCCAGGCTGGAGCTCCCCAGCTCCTCAGCCTTTCCCCAGCCCTGCTCCACTCAGGTACCCTGTCTTGCTCCCTGCAGCCAGGCCCTTCTCTCTCTGCACTCAGAGAGAGACTCTTGAGCTCCTGGCTCCCAGCCTCTTATACAGGCCAGCTGGGGCCTGATTGGGGCATGGCCCAGCTGTGGCTACTTCCCCAATAAGCCCAGTAGCTTTTCCCTTTGCCGCAGCCCTCTGCCAGGGCTGTTTTAAACCCCTCAGGCAGGAGCAGGGTAGCCACCCTGCTACAAGCTCTTTATCTGTTTCTCTCTCCCTTTGTGCTTCGGTCTCTATTCGTTCCTTCCTCTGTCTTCCTAGCATTGGGTGTTGCCCTCAAGATGCTGATCGCCATTGTGTTCATCGCCAGCCTCCCATTCTCCTCGGCCTGGTGTTCAACGGTGACATCATATTCCGTGCCGGCGTCCTCATGAAAAAGACAACCAACGCCATCTGGTTCCTCGACCTGGCCATGACCGATGTGATCTTCCCCTGCATCCTGTCCTTCCAGATGGGCTGTGCATGGCCAAGCACCCATGACCTCTTCAGCAGGTGGCTATGTGAGCTGAGCAGCAATGTCACCTCCCTCCACATGTCCTCCAGCACCTTCCTCCTGATGGTCATCAACACCAACCGCTGCCTCTCCCTGGCCTGCCCCAGGTGGGCCAGGAATCACCGTATGTCCCTCCTGGCTTCCTATTCTGGGCATCTGCCCTTGGGGTACAGCTTGAGACACCCAGATCTCTGGAAAGCCTGATGCACTACTCCGATGTGGTGAACCCAGGTTCATTTAGTTACTTCTATTATGAAAGCCAGCTCTTGGTGGGGGGGAAATGTGAAGTCAAGCGCTGTTATTTATCAATTCCTGGTTGGGTTCCCGGTCCCATTACCTTTCATCATCACTGGCTATGTCTTTCTAGCTGCCAAGTTGAGGGGATAAAGCCGGCGTGCTTATGCCACCAAGCATCACCTTGCCTTGGTCTTGATTTTTTTCTTAGCTGGACCCTGTGCCATGTCTTCTACTTCCTTCAGCTCTTTGTTCAAGCATCACCTCTAGAGAAACGAGGGTCCTTAGCCAGTGACAGTGTCTTCGCTTATGGCCTGGTCTCTTTGAAGACCAGTCGGAATCCACTGTTTTGCCTCTGCTTCGGCCGGGAATTCAGAGCACAACGGAGATGCCCCCAACCAGATTGGAATTGGAACCAGTGCAATAGGGGAGTGAATGGATTCCCGGGGGAAAACAGAGAATTCATTTAGTTGCTTGATGCTTTTGGTATGAATGGATTTGGTGCAGGAAAACAGCCTTTTTGCAGAAATAAAAACGAATTCCTTTTCCCCCTACATTAACCACTTGATTTTTTCATGACTCTCATGGTATTTGACTTAAAGCCCCAGCTCCTAGAAATATTATAAGAGAGTTTTAGCAGCCTTCATTAAGAAAATAAGGACATTACTAGTCCTTTTGGTGAAAAGATCAAAAATGTGACCCAGAACGGAGCAGGACCAGAAGATACATAAAAAGAGTTCAGATGTATTACTATTTTTCTTAACTGCAAGATATTTAAGCAAATCCCATGCCTTTTGGAGTCTGTCCCATGGCCTTTGAACATTTGGTGTTGGCCGTACTGCCCTTCTCAAATACTTGGAGGGAAACTGTAAACCAGAACATCTGATTTACCAGGGGATCTTTGTCTTTAGTTTTTCGGTCTCTCTTTGGTCCTTTGTCTCCCCTAGAGCAGTTTGGAAAGTAGAATTTTAATTTTTATTCCACTGGGGGGCGGTCAGCTTCACAAAGTAGTGAAGGGTACAAAGAAAGCCAACTAGATCCCACTCCCCTCCCAGAGCTGGGGATAGACACTGGGAGTCCTGGCTTCCAGCCATTCCTGCTCTAACCCACTAGACCCCACTCCCCCACAGAGCTGGGGATAGAACCCAGGAGTCACTAGGGAGGGTTTGGGGCATTGATCGGCATTTTGGAACGAATGAGATTTCCATCGGGGAATGGCCTTTTAACGGAAATGGAATGGTTTGGATCACTAATTAGCCTGTTTTTCTAAATGCCCCATGTGGTGTGAGGCCAACACTGACAATTTCATCGAGTCACGAAATTTGGAATGTTTCCCTTAAAGCCCCAGCACCTGCCGATTAGGCAAAAACAACAAGTAAGTCTCTAGCACTCAAGCTATGGAGAAAAGAATCAAAACCCGGACCCCACCATGCCCCTCAATGCTCAGAAATGTGAGGGCAAGTTAAAAATATCTGCCATACGTATAGACTTTAAAGTAACCTCAGGAATTTTAACCTGGTCTCATGATGTTTTTCCACTTGACTTATGGTTTTTGAATATTCAAAATGGCCCACGGTTTTTAAAAAAAAATTGATGGAAACTGTACAGAAAAATATTCAGCCTGTTTATTTGATGGGGTTTTTTACATTTTGGTTCTGTTTTCTCTTCGCTAGGGCTGTTCATAGAGGAGAAGTTTTGTTTCACATGAAAGTTCAGAATTGATTTCCATAGGAGTGTAGTGGGTAAGAGCAGCGAGGCAGGAACCCAGGACGCCTGTTTTCTATTCCCAGTTTGGGGAGGGGAGTGGGGTCTAGTGGTTATAGCAGGGGGCAGGCTGGGACCCAGGACTCCTGGGTTCTATTGTTAGTGCTGGGAGGGCAGTGGGGTCTAGTGGGTTAAAGCAGCGGAGTCATGATGAAAAGTAAACAAGGAACTGAGAATGATGCCGGATGAGAAGCTGTGTGACTCCTTTGTTAGTAACAAATGACCTGGGAAAAGGACAGTCCCAAGGCTGCTCAAATTCCGAGTCCCCAACCCCATCTCCTCCTTCCTCTTCTCATGACTCCTCCAAGCTTCCCAGCCTCCCGACTCCCCTCCCCAGGCAGGGTCCCTCTTGTGAGGAGTCCCCCAATACCCCAGCCTGCCCTCGACGGATCCGGTGGATCCCCCCAGTGGCTGACGGGTCCGTGGCTCTGTAGAGGGTACAGTCAGGGTGGCACCTGGGCTGAGTCAGGGAAGATTTGGAACGGACCAATGGGTTATGGGGGAGTAGCTACAGAGGGAACCTCGTGTCCCATTATCCCCACTACTGCCCTCTACCAGTGTGGAGACGCTGCCCCACATCCAGCTGCCCCAGCCCTGGAAGGGAGATTTCCCACACAACCAACCCATCGCCCCATTCATAAGGCTGCACCCTACTTTGGCCTGTGGGGGTGTGGCCTGGGTTGGCTCCTCCCTCTCCTGCCCCCCCTCCCCACACTNGGGGCAAAGACCTGGAGGCCTTGAGTTAAACGAAGGGCTGAGAAGTGCACGGAAAGTTTTGTAAAATCTGTAACAACTGATTCCAGTAAACTCTGGTAACCCGGCAGCTGGCAGGCTCTCTGCCCCCCTCCAGTGGCTGCCAGCCCGCTACTGCAGCTATTTCTTCAGCACACCCTGCTCAAACACCTGCTTTTCGAGACCCAGGCCTCAGGATCCGTCCCACCCGATGTCCCAACCCAGGGACGGTTGTTAAACAGGGGAAGAGGAAAGACAGACTCCACGCCACCCTGTCCCAGCACCACTTCCTCTTCTGCATGGGAAGGGAGCTCCGGTTACTTTAGTTATTAGATTTTACCCTCCAGAACCAAGAATACAGCCCAGCAGTCCTGGTTCCCAGCCCCCCACAGGTGGGGAGAGAACCCAGGAGTCCTGGCTCCCAGCCCCCCTCTAATCCACTAGACCCCACTCCCCTTCCAGAGCCAGGGTAGAACCCAGAAGTCCTGGTTCCCAACCCCCTCTACTCTAACCCCTAGACCCAACTCCCCTCCCCAGAGCCACGTAGGGAACCCAGGAGTCCTGGCCACCCTCTAATACCTCTGAGGGCTCACGGTGTGTGTGATGTCTCCTTTCCCGTCTGTGCGGCTCTCTAAGGGCGGCTGCCCCTGGCTGATCGTCTCCTCTGAAGCCAGCCCCGTCTGCTCCTCTCGGGTAGAGGATCTCACACCCTCCCGAAGCCCGGGATGGCTTTGTATTGTGCTGTCAGCAAGGCGTGATCCGCAGCACTTGACCAACACAGGAAGAACACTGAGTCTCTGACCCAACAGCGGAAAAGTGAGGTAACCCCTGAAATCTGCCGAGGCATGGAACAGGACTCCTGGGTTCTATCCCTGGCTCTGGCTGAGGGGTGGGGTCTAGTGGGTGATAGCAGGGGGGTTGGGAGCCAGGACTCCTGGGTTCTATTCCTGGCTCTGGCTGAGGGGTGGGGTCTAGTGGGTGATAGCAGGGGGCTTGGGAGCCAGGACTCCTGGGTTTCTGTCCCCCAGCTGTGGGTTTGTGGTAAGAGTAGGGGATTGTTGTATTAATTTATACTAAAGGACCCCAAAAGTCAAAGTTGGGACCACGAATCTGAAACCGTCCAACATTAAACAAGGTTCAGGGTTTGCTCCACAGAGTCTGTGGCCTGTCTATGACCCCAGCAAACACCCTTTTATTAAAGAAACGGGGGGAGTGGGGAGGGAGGGAGAGTGAATGCCTTTGCAATCTAAATTATTAAGTCAGGCTTTCACTTGAACCATAACCCTTGTGCCCTTGGGTGCAGAGAGATTTTGAGAAGGGAAAACCCACCTGGTCCAACAGCCTTTTAGCTGGTGCCAGAGATGATCCCTGTTCTTTGGGGGATGGAGAAGTCAGCAGGGCTGGGCTGGAGCCGGCGTCCTTGCCGCTGTTGTTAAAGTATGCTGCTGTTTCCTAGAAGACAAAATGGGACAAACCCACAGAAAAAGGTGAGAAACATTCAGCAAGGTGAGAAAAGGCCACTTCTGTCTCCCGGTGTGACTCTCGCTTGCAACGTCGCTGCTGGAAAAGCACCATCCCGAGACCTGGCAAACTCATACCAGCGTCAGGCTGTTCCGGGCGTTGCTTTTAGCCACCCCTCTGGGCGCAGAGGGGCAGCAGGGCTGCAAAATACACAGGCCTGGCTGGGCAAACCAGGCTCTTTTTAGCCAGGTGGCAAAAGGAGAGGGATGGGAGAGAGACGGGGAGAGGAAAAGGACCCACAGAGTGGGGTGTCTGACTTCACTGGTGGTGGTTACAGCGTCCATCAGTTACGCCCAGTATCCGACACCCCAACTGTGGTTCGCTGATCTCCGCTCCCTCACGTCTCGCGTTTCCCCGATCTCAGCACCCGCCGGGCTTTGGGGTCCGTCTCTTCGGTTCCCTTTGGCACCTTTTCCCATCGACGTCGATTGTTCGAGGGGGTTGTGACAGAGACGGAATTTTCACTCGCTTCTCACAGCTGAGCTCGCAATTATGATTAGTTTGCAGGCCCGGTTATTACAACAGGGCGGGGAGCCAGGACTCCCGGTTTCTATCCCCAGCTCTGGGACAGGAGTGGGGTCTAGTGGTTAGAGCGGGCAGGGTACTAAGGGCTTGGGGCCTTGCTGAGGTGGGGGGAAGGATAACCCAGATCAGGAGCCTTTACAAAGCCTGAGCAGATCACCTGGAACTTCCGCTACTTCCGTGTGTTGCAACGGAAACTTTTCCCTGTCCAGCTGGGGCCCCGAAGTCCCCACAAGTTCCTGTGCCGCCCTCTCCTCCTCCCCCTCTTCTATGTTCTCAGCAACATGAGCTCTCTTACGGGTCGTGTAGCTCGAACGCCTCCATGGAGCCGGAATCCCTACTGGTGTCCATGGCGTAGATCCATTGACTGAGAAAGTGCACATTGCTTTGCTGCAGCTGGGGATCTAGCCCTATTGATCCCAGCTGGGGTCCGTCCGATTGACCCCAGCTGGGATCTGGCCCCATTGACACCAATGGAGCTACGTCCCATTGACCCCAGCTGGGATCTTCCCCATTGACGCCAATGGAGCTACGCCCCATTGACCCCAGCTAGGATCTTCCCCATTGACGCCAATGGAGCTACGGCCAATTGACCCCAGATGGGATCTTCCCCATTGACACCAATGGAGCTACGCCCCATTGACCCCAGCTGGGATCTGGCCCCATTGACGCCAATGGAGCTACGGCCAATTGACGCCAGTTGGGAGGCTGGCAGATTTGCTTTGTCTTTCTCCCACAATCTACGCTGAAGTTCAAAGTGAGTTTAATACATCAGCTATAATGAGAGACTTGGCTAAAGTAGATAGATAGATAGATAGATAGATAGATAGATAGATAGATAGATAGATAGATAGATAGATAGAGGGGGTGTCTGGGAATAGATAGATAGATAGATAGATAGATAGATAGATAGATAGATAGATAGATAGTATGGGGATGGAGAGAGGGGGTGGATGGGGATGGATGCGGGGCGGTGGGTATAATTAGCCCATGGAGGATAGGCCTCCCCTAGCCAAGCCCTGGCCCCCCAATGCCACGTAGATCGGTAACAGGCAGTTATTCTTCCTCCTTCCTGCCCTGTCCCACAACTGTAACTGAAGCAGGTTGGGAGGACTTTGCTCAATTCCTGCCCACAGAATCGCAACTTCCCCAGTAGGGAAATGATGAAATGTTTGGTACTGGTGGAGATGAAATCATGTGGATAGTGCATGGCTCCCTGGCCCTGTTCGCAGCACTGGGAGGGGAGTGGGGTGTAGAGGGAGAGCTATGGCCGATTGACACCAGCTTGGGGTCTGACCCCACTGACACCAATGACACGAAGGCCGATTGACCTTAGCTAGGAATCTGGCCAATTTGCTTTTTCTTTCTCCCACAGGCTATTTTCAAATTCAAACTGATTTTCATACATCAGATGTAAGGAGAGATTTGGACAGAAGGGACTTTTACTGCATCTGTTGTGCTGAGCCGAAGCCTAGGTAGATTGATGGTCTGTATGGGGATAGATAGATAGATAGATAGATAGATAGATAGATAGATAGATAGATAGATAGATAGATAGAGGGTGTGTGTGAGGATAGATAGATAGGTAGCCCCTCTCCAGTTCCCATTGATCCAGGCACTCTGTTCTCTCCAACCTGCCGAATCCTGAACCTACAGTAACTGAAGCAGTTTGGGAGGACATTACTCACGTGTTACTAAGGCCTTGTCTAGATTACAGAGTTTTGTTGACAAAAGGTTTTCTTCTTTAATTAAGCCACTGTTGCATGTCCACACGAGCTCCATGTGTCGACAGCGCGCGTCCACACTAGCAGCTCTCGCACGGACACAGAGAGCAGCGCAGGGGGCTTTGGGAAGGGTTTGCAATGCCTCATGGGGCAGGGACAGCGCACAATGCTAGTGTCTCACTCCCATCCTTCCATGGGCATCCTGCTAGCTTGCCAGACGCTTTTCAACTGAAGTGTGGGGGGAGGGTGTGTGACAGGGAGCGTGGGGGCGGTGAAGACACCGAGACTTGTATGTATTGGGGGAGAGCGTGTGTTGGGGGACAGTGAGTGTGTCACGCTTTCTCTTTAAGTTCAGACAGCGGCTGGAAGCAGCTAGGCCTGAGACGGGGGATGGGGACACCCCTGACATTACCCCCCGCCTCCCTTCCCGCTCCGCACAGCACAGCACAGCAGTCCCCTGCCCCCCCGCCTCCCCTGAGCTGTGTTCCTTTTGCCCACCAAACTGTGTCGTGTAGACAAAGCCTGAGTCTCCACGTACAAAGGTGATGCAATAAATAGAGGATGCTTGTGGGACAGATGTGCGGAGAGTAAAGCATTCAGGGGTGCATGGGACTGCAGGTTCCATTCCATTCCCAGCTCCGGGAGGGGCGTGGGGTCTAGTGGATGTTGGTTCCGTGTTCAAGAGACCAGCATTGCTGTACAGAGCATGGTCTCTAGGGGGCACCTCCTCTGACATTGGCGATAACCGGACCTAGCAAACAACAGCAGGAAATAACCATGGAAGATATTTTATGCGGGAGAGTAAAATTCATAGACCCCCAAGGCTGGAAGGGACCATTGTGATCCTCTCGTGTGATCTCCTGGATAGCACAGGCCAGAGAACTGCCCCTAACTAATTCCTAGAAAAACACCCAGTCCTGATGTTAAAATGGTCCGCGATGGAGAATCCACCACAACTCTGGGGAAATCGTTCTAATGGTTACTTCCCTCGCTGTCAAACATTTGCACTTCGTTCCAGGCTTCAACTTCCAGCCACTGGACCATGTCAGACCTTCCTCTGCTGGACGGAAGAGCCCGTTACGTGTTCCCCACGTAGGTACTGACTGGGGTCAAGTCACCCTTTGACCTCCTCTTTGTTAAGCTAAATAGACTGAGCTCCCTGAGTCTCTCGCTTTAAGGCAGGTTTGTCCCCGTGGCTCTTCCCTGCCCCCTCTGCAATTGATCCACACCCTTCAGGAATTGTGGGTCCCAGGACCGGAGACAAGATTCCAGTCACACCCGAGCTAAATCCAGAGGGGAAATGACCTCTCTGCTCCGACTCGAGATTGCCCTGTGGATGCATCCCAGGAGGGCCAGAGCCCTTTTGGCCGCAGTATCCCAGTGGGAGCTCATGTTCAGCTAATTATCAGCACCAGCCCCAATCATAATCAGCGTCCCTGCTGCCCAGGAGAGCGTCCCCCGTCCTGCAGATCCCCCCGACACCCTGTGTTCCTAGATGTACACGTTGACATTGAGCCGTATTAAAATGTTCATTGTTTGCTTGTGCCCAGTTTACCAAGCGACCCAGAGCGCTCTGTCTCCTCGTCATTATTTACCACATCCCCAATTTTTGTGTAGTCTGCAAATTTTATTCATGATCATTTTATGGGGGTTTTTTTCCAGCTCGCTAATAAAGATGTTAAAGAGCATAGGGCCAAGAACCAGTCCCTGCGGGACCCCACTAGAAACACACCCGCTCGATGACGATTCCCCCAGTATAGTTACATTTTCAGATTAATCAGCCAGTTTGTAATCCATTTACTGTGGGTAACGTTCATTTTATATGCTGTTTTTTTTAATCAAAATGTCGTGCAGTACCAAGGCAAATGCCTGATAGGAGTCTCTGTCTACGACGTCGACACTGTTACTTTTATCAACCAACCTCCAAAAAAGACGTCAAGCAGATCTGACAGCAGCTATTTTCCACAAACCCAGGTTGATTGGCATTAATGACATTACCCGCCTTTCATTCTTTATTAATCAAGTCTCGTACCAGCTGCTTCTCAAAATCAATGTCCCACTGACAGGCCAATAATTCCCAGATCTTCCCAGTTATCCTTTTAAAATATTGGTACAACATTCATTTTCTTCCAGTCGTCTGCAACTTCACCAGTGCTCCAAGACTTATTGAAAATCAACACTAAGGAGTTAGGGGCAGGGACTAGCTTTAGTGTAGGGTTAATAGGAAGGGCTAGTTTTAGGGTTAGGAGTGTAAGTTTGAGGGTAGGGTCCATGTTTAGGGTGAGGATGTCTAGTTAATTTTTGCTGCTTGGGTTAGCACTGCGGTAGGGTTAGGGTTAGGGTTAGGGTTAAGGATAGGGCAGGGGTATAATTAGGGTTAGGACAGGGATTAGGGTTAAGGTATCAATGAGGGTTAAGGTTAGGGTTAGAAGTAGTGGTTAAAGTCAGTGATCAGTTTAGGGTTGGGGTTGTTTCGGTGGTGGCGTAGGGGTATGTTGAGGGCTAGATTTAGATTTTGTCATTAGGGTTAGGAGAGGTGGATTATGGGAGATTATGGGGACGAGTTTTACACACACACACACACACACATCACATCACATTAAATAAAAAAACCCTCCTGGATTATGCAAAGTACTAAGTGTCAGAGAATTAACACCAAAACCAATTAAACAGATCATGGCACCATTGTGCCGGGCAGTGCACAGACCCCAGCCGAGATCAGGGCCCCATTGCACTGGGTGCTGCACACCCCCAGAGTGAGAAGAACATCCCTGCCCTCCGGAGAGCTCACAGTCTAAACAGACGAAGGCAGAATTATTTCCCACATTTTACAAATGGGGAAACTGAGGCACAGAGTGATCAAGTCACTTTCCCACAGTCACCACCAACTTCTTCCATAGAGGCTACGAGACGGGGAATGACTCACCACCAGATTACAACCACACTCAACAGCCAGTGACGGGTGCCAGCAATGGGGAGAGTGGGGAGGGGGGCAGTTTGGAGCCAGGAGCCCTGAGTTCTCTCCCCAGCTCAGGGAGGGGAGGGGAGTCTAGTGGATTAGAGCAGGTGGGGCAGGGAGCCAGGACTCCCAGGGTCTAGCCACAGCTTGACTCCATACCCTGAGCCAGCCAGTTCCCCCACCCTGGGGCCAGCTGGGGAGGGTATAGGGTAACCTAGCAGCTCTGTGTTCTTGGGGAACCAGGGCGCAGTACCCAGCCTGTCTGACTCATGAAAGACCTTCCCCCTCCCCAGCCTCTGCTTGAACCAAATCTGCATCAGAAGAAAGACTGACAAAAAGCAATGGAAAAGCGTGGGAGACACAAGCGTGCGCACAGGGTGTGCCGGGTGTGCCCCGGCACACCCTAATGCCCTGAGCTCCAGCTGGGAAGGCTGCTCCTCCCCCGTCCCCTCCTCAGCTGTTTGCTTGGCAGGCTCAAATCAACTGCTTCCTGCCTCCCTGCTCCGGCAGGGGCCGAGTGAGTCTCACACACACACAAAAAGCCTTAGGGTTAGGTGTGGGCGGGAGTGCGGGGCTACCAGCAGCCGCACAGCCAGCCCCTGCTTGCCGAGGGCTGCCCCACATCTCTTGGACTGGTGGCCATGGCGTCCACGTGTTTGGCTGCTCCCTGCCAGCCAGGCTCCACTCCGGCCACAGCAGGCGACCCAAGGGAGCCCAGCTAGGCTAGGGCTGGGTGCAGTGGGAGAAGCTCCAGATACCGGCAGGAGCCATGCGGGGGTGGGGGAAGAGAAGCCCCAGACGGGGCTGGAGCCACGTGGGGGGAGGGAGTGTGGGGGGAGGAGAAGCCCCAACCCCGGCAGGAGCTGCACTGGGGGGGAGAAACCCGGACCCGGCAGGAGCTGCACTGGGGGGGGGTGCAGAGGAGCCACACTGGGGCAGGGAGGAGAAGCCCTGGACCCTGGCAGAAGATGTGGGGTTGAAGTCCCCGTCTCGGGAGCCCCAGCCACCCTAGTGGCAAAAGTTGCAGGGCTGAAGCCCTGACCCCACTCTGTGTGGAGCTGGCCTGAGCCCCTCTGTCTCCCATCCCACCTGTGGAGCTTCCTTGGGGAGGCTAGGAGCCTCATCTCATGGTAAGGGGTCCAGGGCCAGGGGGGTTGGATAAGGGGTGGGGGCAGTCAGGGGACAGGGAGCAGGGTGGGTTGGATAGGGGGTGGGATCCCGGGGGGGTGGTTAGGGGCAGGGGGTCTCTGGAGGGGGCAGTCAGGGAGCAGGGGGTTTGGATGGGGCATGGGAGTCCCACAGTCTGTCAGGGGTCAGGGCAGTCAGGGGACAGGGAACAAGGAAGGTCCTGGGGCGGCAATTGGGGGGGTCTTTGGAGGCGGTGGTCAGGGGACAAGGAGCTGGGGGGGTTGGATAGGGGGTGGGATCCCGGGAGGGTGGTTAGGGGCAGGGGGTCTCTGGAGGGGGCAGTCAGGGAGCAGGGGGGGTTGGATGGGGCATGGGAGTCCCACAGTCTGTCAGGGGTCAGGGCAGGGAAGTAGGAGGGAGTGGATGGGGGCAGGATGGTGGTGGGGCTAGGGCAGGGTGGGGCTCCCTGGGTGCACACCCTAATGAAATGGGCTGCACACGCATATGGTGGGAGACACACCTAAACCCCTGGGACAAGGGTGACAGGACTAAGGAAATTCCCCTAACGTCATTAGCAGACAGAATGGAGACCAGAGATTCCAAGGCAAGAACCGCATGGAACCAGGGCCGGCTTTAGGAAGTGCGGGGCCCAATTTGAACATTTTCGGCGGGGCCCCGGCAGGGATGACTTAAAAAAAAAAAAAACACGTAAAAAAAAACCCCTTTCGTTTCTTCCATGTATTATTTACTTTCCATAACTATATAAATAATAACAACATTATATATTTCGTACATTGCTGACTGGAGGCAGGGCAGAGGCAGGGCAGGGGCTGACTGGAGGTAGGGTCTGGCTGGAGGCAGGGCAAGGGGTGCGGGGATGGCTGTGGGCAGGGCAGGGGGTGTGGGGCTAGCTGGAGACGGGCTGGCTGTGGGCAGGGCAGGGGGTGCGGGGCTGGTGCAGGCAGGGGGTGCAACAGGGGCTGTCTGCAGGGGGTGCGGGGCTGGCTGGCCGGAGCGGTGAGAACCCAGCTCGCTCTCTCTTTCTCTAGGTGTAGCCTTCTGACCCTGACTTGTGTGCTCAGTTATAGTTTTGTAAACCTGACTTTTATAATCAAAATTAAATTAGATTTAATATTATAACTGTTTTGTTTATTTGATTCCCCTATGGTTCATCGTCATCATGTTCCTATTACGCCTCTGGTGTTTAGGGCAGTGATGAAGCTCCTCCACTCCTGTCTGATTCTGACAAGTCTTTCAATGGTTCCCCAGCTCTGCCCCAGTTTTTTCAGCTCCGCCTCCACAGCTCTTCGACATGTTGTTTTCGGGCGGCCTCATTTTCGCTTGCCTCCAGGTGTCCATCTTATTGCTACTCTGGTGATGGGATCAGTTTCCATTCGAAGCACGTGACCGATCCATCTCCAACGCCTCTTGGCAATGATGGCGCCCAGATCCTCTTGGCTGAAATGTGTCAATAGATCTTGATTTGAGATTGTTCTGGGCCAAAAGATACGGACATTTTTTCTGAGGCAGGTTGTATGGAATGAAGACAGTTTGGACATATTAGACTTTCTCATTCCCCAGCATTCTGCACTGTAAAGTAATGTTGAAAGTACGCAGCTCTGATAAATCTTGAGTTTGGTTTTGATGTTGTATTTTGATGATTTCCAGACTGTATTTTAAGCTCCTGAAGGTGTTCCTAGCTTTACTGATTCTGTTCCGGATGTCCTGGCTTGTTCCACCGTCCTGGCTGATGGTGCTACCCAAGTATGTGAATGTTTCTACGTTGGTGAGAACATGATCCTCTATCCGTACTGGTGATGGGGAGGCAATATTAAAGGTCATGAGATCTGTCTTATTGAGGTTGATTTTCAGTCCATTTTGCTGGCTGAATGCATGGAGTCGAGTTGTTTTTTCTTGTCCATACTGTTGGGTATGTGGTAGGAAAGCGACATCATCTGCGAAGTCCTGGTCTTCAAGGGATGAGAAGAGTGTCCATGTAATGCCTCTTGGCATGTCTTCTGTTGTACGCCACATTACCCAGTCGATGGCAATGCTGTAGAGGATTGCAGACATGACGCACCCCTGACGTACTCCTCTTTTGACTTCAAAACTGAGCTCGCTGTGATCAACACTGCCTGTAAAGTTGAAATAGAAGCTTTTGATGACGTTGATTATACGGAAAGGAATTCCATAGGCCCGCAGAATGTGCCATAGGCTGATCCTGTGAATGCTATCAAAAGCCTTCTCAAAGTCTATGACATTTATGTAGAGTTGCTGTTGCCATGCTAACCAATGTTCTATGATTTTTCATAGAATGAAGATGTGGTCTGTGCGTCCACACCCTTTCCGAAAACCAGCTTGTTCTTTTCTGAGAACGTTATCAACTGTCTCTGATAAAGGCTGGACTAGGATCTTACACAATACTTTGCTTGGCACAGATAAGAATGTGATAACACACCAGGTATTGCAATCACTGAGTTCCTTTGATATCTTCACTAGAACTATAGATAGATAGATCCCTGCAGCGCCCAAAAATCCTGTGGGGTTTGCTTATCAAGTGGGTTACTACCAGAACAATTGTAACGTGACAGTGGGGATAGGGATGTGCTGAACCTGGGACATATGAGGGTGACAGCTTGGAGGTGCTGCTCGACCCAGCCTACTGAGTCCAGGGACATAAGGGGCATCTTGAGAGTGCTGATTAACCCGGTCCTCTCAGACGTGCTCTGTTAATGGGTGTGTTTGTGTGTGTGTGTGTGATTCTGGGGCTGGAAGAACCCAGCCCTGGGGAACCTAGGTCCTGCAAGACAGCTCCATTGGGAGGGAACTTGCAGCAGGGAGAAGTAGAGCTCCGTATGAAGACACAAGCAATACATTGATAGACGTACAGAATCTCCCTCCTCCCCCCAGAAGAGTAAACCCAATAAATGAGCATGCCCCAAAGTAATGGGCAAAGCTGGTAACAATAGGTCCCATTCCCTGACCCCCCTTTGGCCAGCTGGGAGACGGTGCCCCTAGAGAGGAAAGGCCCCCTGAGCCAGCCCGTCCCCGCTACACCAGGTAACACTCAGCCTCGGCGCTGGCCTTGCTCTTGCTGGCTGGGAGGGAGGACTGGCCGGAGACCTCGCTGAAGGCGCCCTCGAAGGCTGACAGCACCGAGCTCCGGAGCTTCTCCCTGAAATCCTGGCCCACAAAGACGTAGAGGAGAGGGTTGAGGCAGCTGTTGAGATAGGCCAGGCCTGAGGCCAGCGGGATCCCCACTGCCAGGAGCGACTGGAGCTGGGGCGTCACCGCAGTGACTGACACCTCCAGGAAGGAGAAGACGTGGTAGGGGAACCAGCAGAGGAAGAATGCCATCACCACGGCCACCATGATCTTATAGGGCCTGCCAGAGCGGGCCAGCTGGTTCCTCCTCATCTTGGCCGCGATGACCATGTAGCAGGCCAGGATGACGGCAAATGGCACCAGAAAGCCAGCCACGAACCGGGTCAGCACCATGGCCCAGTGCCGGCTCTCCCTCAGCCCAGCCATCTCCTCCCCCTGGAAGCCATCTGACAGGGCGTAGTTGTTGTAGCAGTGGGTGACGTTCTCCTGAAAAGGGGAGCTCCCAGTGTCCCGGAAAACCACATAGGGGCAGCTGAGAGCGAAGGCTGCCAACCACACGGCCACAGCCACCAGGGAGGCCAACCGGGGTGAGCGGTGGTTCTGGGCCCAGACTGGCCAGGCCACAGTGACGCAACGGTCGGCACTGATGGCGGTGAGGAGGAAGACGCTGGCGAACATGTTGAGGAAGGCCACAGTGGTGTTGATCTTGCACAAGGCCCGGCCAAAGGGCCAGTGGAAGCCCAAGGCCACATAGGCCACGCCAAGGGGGAGGAAGAAGGTGAAGATGAAGTCGGCCACGGCCAGGTTGAGGAACCAGATGGCGTTGACCGTCCTCTTCATCCGGAAGCCGGTGATGAAGATGACCAGCCCATTGCCCATCACTCCCAATACGAAGGCGATGGAATAGATCACCATGGAGACCACGTGCATGGTGCCACGCAGCTTAGTGCCGGCCTCCAAGCTAGAGTCATCCTCGTAGTCTCCATCATACTCATAGGGGGAGGAGGCGTTTTCGGCCATGCTGAAGAAGAATCTGCAGGAAAGGAGTCATTGGCCATAAGGGGAAAGGCCCCATGTCCCATTCCCCACCCCTCCTGAGCCAGCCAGTCCCCACCATGGGGCTGGATGGGAGCCAGCGCCCCCTAGAGGGGAAAGGTCGCATGCCCCATTCCCCACTCACACTGTCCCCCTAAGACAGCAAGGCCCCCACCCTGGGCTCGGATTGGGGCCAGCGCCCCCTAGAGGGGAAAAACCCCATGGCTCATTATCTGCCCCCCTGAGCCAGCCAGTCCCTGCCCTGGGGCCAGATCTGAGCCAGCGCCCCTGACAGGGGAAAGGCCTCCAGTCCCATGCCCAGCCCTCCTGAGTCAGCCAGGACTCAAAATATTTAGCTGTGTGGTACCAAGGAAACAGGGTAATTGCATCCAACTGACACTTTCCCAGCTCCAGCCGTGTTGCCACATCGCTGTGGTTACTGGCTGGGCTAGGAAAATCCTGAGGTCGTGCAACTTCATTCTGGAGCCAGGATGCTGGTCACTCAGCCAGGAACACCACAGATGTGTGGGATGGTCCCCAGTCCAACACCTCCCCCCTCACCCCCCAGCTCAGTCAGATTTCCCCAGCTCAGCACAGTAGGGAGAGACCCTCAGATGCCCAGCGCAGAACTGCGATGGCTTCCCCTGAGCTCTCAGCTCTTCTCTGAGCACAATGGGCCAGGGGGCTGGGAGCCAGGACTCCTGGGTTCTCTCCCCAGCTCTGGGAGGGGACTGGGGGCTACTGGCTACAGCAGGAGGGGGCTGGGAGCCAGGACTCCTATCTATTCATCCCCATACATCCCATCTATCCTATGTATCTATCAGCTACTACAGGGATGAAGATAGATAGATAGATAGATAGATAGATAGATAGATAGATAGATAGAGGGGGTGTCTGGGATAGATAGATAGATAGATAGATAGATAGATAGATAGATAGATAGATAGATAGATAGAGGGGGTGTCTGGGATAGATAGATAGATAGATAGATAGATAGATAGATAGATAGAGGGGGTGTCTGGGGATAGATAGATAGATAGATAGATAGATAGATGGGGCGGATGGGGATAGATAGATAGATAGATAGATAGATAGATAGATAGATAGATAGATAGATAGATAGAGGGGGTGAGTGGGGATAGATAGATAGATAGATAGATAGATAGATAGATAGATAGATAGATAGATAGATAGATAGATGAAGGGTGTGGGGATAGATAGATAGATAGATAGATAGATAGATAGATAGATAGATAGATAGATAGATAGAGGGGGTGTATGGAGATAGATAGATAGATAGATAGATAGATAGATAGATAGATAGAGGGAGTGTCTGGGGACAAACAGACAGATGATAGGTTTGCTCATGCTGGCCCAGCAGGTTTGTTACCTTGTTCGTGATTCTCTCCTCTGCTGGCTTCGTGATTCACTCCCTCTCTCCCTGATGCCCCCGAGTGTCTGCAGTGATCTTGGTGCCGCTGGTGGCTATGGGGAGGTGCCAGGGAAATGGGGCGGGAGGTGGGGGGGTCCTGGCACCAGGCTGCCCTCTGCTCTGGGCTTCTCCATGCAGTGGGGGGAGTGTGGGGGCTGTGGGGGCGTTGTGGGGGTCTGTGTGTTGAGAGCTGTTGAGGGGATTGGAGGGCTGTGTTTGGGGGGCTTGAGGAATTATAGAGGTTGCATTTGGGGGGTTCTGGGGGGCTGTGGGGTGGGGGCCTGTGTTGGGGTGCTGAGGGGCATTATTGGAGGCCTGCGTGTTGGTGCTGGGGGCTATTGGGGGATTCGGGGGCTGTGTTTGGAGGGAATTAAGTGGGTTTTGTTTGTGGGGGTTCTGGTGAGCTGTGGGGGTGTGGGCCTGTATTGGGGTGCTGTGGGGTGGACAGTGGGGCATTGTTGGGGGGTTGTGTGTTGGGGGCTGTTGGGGGGCTGTGTTTCTGGGGAATTGGGGGGTTGGGGTAATTATGGGGGCTGTGTTTGTGGGGGGTTCTGGGGAGCTGTGTAGGGTGTGGGCCTGTGTTGGGGTGCTGTGGGGAGGACTGGGGGGTGTTTTGGGGGGGCTGTGTGTTGGGGGCTGTTGGAGGGTTCAGGGGCTGTGTTTGTGGGAGGTTTGGGGGAGCTGTGGGGAGTATGGGCCTGTGTTGGGGTGATTTGGGGAGACTGTGGGGCGTTGAGGGGGATTGGGAGTTGGGGGGATTATGGGGGGGTATTTGTGGGGGGTTCTGGGGAGCTGTGGGGATGTGGACCTGTATTTGGGTGCTGTTGGGAGGACTGTGGGGCGTTGTTGAGGGGCTGTGTTTGGGGGGATTGAGGTCTGTGGGGGTTGGGGGCATTATGGGAGCTGTGGTTGTGGGGGGTTCTGGGGAGCTGTAGGGTGGGGGCCTGTATTGAGGTGCTGTGGGGAGGACTGTGGGGTGTTGTTGGGGGCCTGTGTTGGGCAGTTGTTGGTTGGGGGAACTGGGGGGGGGATGGGGGCCTCTGTTTGGGGGGGGCTGCTGAGCCAGCCCCGCCTCCATGAGGGGAGTGGGGTCCGTGTGTCCGTCAGCCAGTCAGTCGTCCATCCCCCCACCTCCAGTGCTGGTTCCCACAGACAATTAGATCCAGGCTCTCCCCCCCTCCACCCCACCCCGCTGCAGAGTCTCATATTTCCCTGTTAAGTGACTCAGGCCTTCCCAAACCAGGGCCATGGCAATTCCCCCTCCCCTGCTCTGCCGGTGCCCCTCACTCCCGACCCGCAGCCCCCACTAGCCCAGCCCTGGAGTGGGCTGTGGCCGGGGTGGGAGGTGGGGAGGGGGGTTAGGACTACTGGCTTTACGCCAGCCTATGGAGCAACCCAACAAACTCAGCACACGGTGGTGGGCGCCCTCAGACCACATCCTCGCACCGACAGGTCACAGGGGCCGGGCCCATCCGCGGCTCTGAATCTACCCGTGGAAACACAAACAGTCGTTCGCAAAACCCCAACCCCAGGAAAACAAACCCCGTTAAAAACCTCTTGACTTAGCAAAATTCCCGGCTGCCTGGTGGGCAGAGAGAGAACCACCAAAAGCCACCGGCCGGGCCCGCGCCGGAACCGGGTCGGCCTGACACTGGCCGAGGAATTTCAAACGGAGCAAGGGAGGTGGGATGCCCTGGGGCGGCGCCGCTGGGCTCCTGCGTCCAGTTCTGGGGCCCACGGTTCACCAGGGACGTTGGCCGGTTGGGGAGGGCTCAGAGAAGGGCCGGGAGGACAATGAAGGGGTTAGGAGACCGGCCTTAGAGCCAGAGGCAGGTGAGAGGCGCAGTGGTTCTCTTTTCCTCTGCGGGCTCCCAAAACCTTTCACATGCAGGCACAGACCCCTTGGGAAATGTTAGCCAGCGTCTCTGGGCCCCCCGGGGCCCCGCTGGCCACGTGTTGGCGAAGGGGTGAGTTGATCCTGTCTGTCCGTACTGACACGGGGAGCAAATAATCAGGCAGGAAATAAGGCGAGACTTGTGACCCGAGGGGGGAGATGAACCGGGGGGCAGTGGGGGCAGTTGCCCGAGGGGTTGGGTGGAGTCTTGGCCCCCAGCAATTTTTAAATCAGGCTGGTTTGGTTGATGGGGACAGAAGAAAAGTTGGGGGGGGGGGAGGTGTAAGATCACAAATGTTTGGGGGATTTCGATTTGTCGGCCGGATTTGAGAAGGGAAAAATTGTTGGAAGTGGCAAAAATATTTAGCAAAAAGGGGAAACTCTGTGTGTGTGTGTGTGTGTGTGTGTGTGTGTCCCTGCTGCCCCCTGCTGCAGGGGACAGGCCTTGCTTTATGTGTGTGTGTGTGTTGCTATACAGCATGTTTGTGTGTTCATGTCTGTCTCTGTGTGTTACTATGTACAGTGTGTATCTATCACTGTATATATATAGTGTGTGTATTCTGTGTGTGTTGCTGTACACTGTGTGTGTGTGTGTGTGTGTGTGTCCCTGCACCCCCTGCTGGCGGGCACAGGCCCTGCTGTGTGTGTGTGTGTGTCTGTGTATGTGTGTGTCGGTGTGTTAGTGTCCTTGCTGCCCCCTGCTGGAGGAGACAGGCCCTGCTGTGTGTGTGTGTGTGTGTGTGTTGCTATATCGCACGTCTGTGTCTGTGGGTTGCTATGCACAGTGTGTATCTATAACTATATATATGATGTGTATTCTGTGTGTGTTGCTATACCGTGTGTGTGTTCTCTTTGGGTGTGTCAGTGTGTCTCTGTGAAGCCCCATCGCTCCCCTACCCCCCAGCTCATCAGAACCCCCCTAGGGGCCTCCAGTCGCTAGCCAGGCTACAGGCTGCAGCCGGGTGTCACCCAGCAGACCCCGAGCTACAGCTGCCGTCCCAGCCCTGGGGGAGCGGCTGTGGTTAGCACCGGGGCTGGGTGACACATGGCCCAGCGCAGCCAGCGCGGCTGCGGCAGGAAGGGGCCGTGGGAGGATGTGGCTGACTCTGTCCCCAGTTGCGGTTGGGATCAAGGGAGTGTGGGGAGTCCCCAGGGGTTGCTTGGGAAGGATTCAACTCCAGATCCACGATCCAGTCAGCACAGAGACACACCACAGAGTCTGCACCCCTTCCTGCCGCTCCGACCCCCAGCTCCCCCCCAAAACTGTAAGCATTAGACCCCACTCCCCTGCCAGAGCCGGGGACAGAACCCAGGAGTCCTGGATCCCAGCCCCCCTGCTCTAACCACTAGACCCCACTCCCCTCCCAGGGCTAGGGAGAGAACCCAGGAGTCCTGGCTCCCAGCCCCCCTGCTCTAACCCTGTCAAGGCTGAATCCCCACTCTGGCACTTTGGGTGCAGAAGTGGGGGCCCTCAAGGATACTAAAAATCAATACTGGCCACTCCAGGCTTGTATTAAACTCCCAGGGTTACAGCTTTTCTCTGACCTCAGCTTGGTAAATGCTGTCACCCCCCAAATGCAAAAATCCCCTTGGACCCAGGAAGGAGCACTTGGGATTTCCTCCCTGTGGGGTACCCTCAAGCCCTTTCACCCCCACTCTGGGGAAGAGCTGAGACAGAAAACAAAAGAAATCAGCTGTTGCTACCAGAGACTCAATCCACATGTGCACAAACCTCTTAGGACGCCAAAAATCCAATCTTGTTCTTAAAAAAGGTAAATTTTATTAAAAAGAAAAGGAAAGAAAAAACATCTGGAATTCAGGCTTTTGCTAGATTTAAAAACAGCAATTCCAAAAATCAAGCACCTAAAATAGCTTTTTTGGGGGTTCAGCTTAAAGATTACAAGCAAACAAAAGCATCCGGGGTTAGCGCAGAGGAGTCCACAAGGCAAAATAAGAAATAAACCTGATCGCGTCTACCTGGACATTCCCTGTCCCAATGATTCCTTCCAGGTATGGAAAATAATTTTTCATACCTGATTCAAACCTTACACAGCATTCCTGCTATTCGCATGGCTGCTCCTGTCCCTGCAGCCATAGGCGCTGACTCCGTGGGTGCTCTGGGGCTGGAGCACCCACGGGGAAAAATTGATGGGTGCTCTGCACCCACCAGTAGCTTCCCGCCCCACCCCGCTGCCCCAGCTCACCTCCACTCTGCCTCCGCCACCTCCCCTGAGCGCGCCGCATGCCCGCTTTTCCCCCTAGCTCCCAGCGTTTGTGCCACGAAACAGCTGTTTCGCGCAGCTAGGAGGGAGCGGGGAGGAGGGGGAACGCAGCGAGCTCGGGGAAGAGGCGGGGCCAGGATGGGGATTTGGGGAAGGGGTCCAATAGGGGCAAGGAGGGGGCGGAGATGGGGCGGGGACTTTGGGGAAGGGATTGGAATGGGGCAGGGCAGGGGCGGGGAAAGGGTGGAGTCGGGGCAGGGGCGGGGGGGCAGTCCGGAGAGAACAACGGACAAAGGGGAAGTTTCTTTCCCAATTTTAAAAAGTTCGACCTTCCCATTGGCTCTTTTGGTCAGGTGCCCACTTCCTGTTCTTTATCTGGGGGACTTTTTAACCCTTTACAGGTAAAGCAAGTAAAGAACAGCTACCAAGGGGGATTTTACAGCTAATTGGCTGAGTGAGTGTCCATCAAAGGGAGCTACCCCCCCCCTTCATTTATTACCCCCCTCTGCCCCCCAAATCACAGCCGGTGCTGGCCAGCCTGGTTCAGGTCGGGTCCACACCAGCTAGAATTTCTTCCTGGAGGTTTAGGAAACAGAGTTAATAAGATACATGCACCTCTAATTTCACTACTAATTACATGACGAACTAAATCGTCCTTTTTACATTTCAAGGACTACAATGACTTAGAATGCAGGGACATTTTCACCCGGCTGATTCTGGGAAACCTTCCTGGGAGAGTGCATCAGCCACTTCGTTAGAGGCTCCTGAAATGTGCGGTATCTCAAAATCAAAGACTTGAAGAGCTAAACTCCACCGAAGACGGTTTTTGTTAGTCTCTTTGACTGTGTGAAGCCACTTCAGTGCAGCATGGTCAGTCTCCAGGTGGAACCGCCGTCCCCAAATGCATGGGCGTAGCTTCTCCAGAGCACACCCAATGCCGTAACATCCTGTTTCTGACACTGGCCAGTGGCTTTCCCTCTCAGAAAGCTTTTCCCACATCAGGCTCAGACGCATCTGTGGTTATGACAAACGGTGGGTCGAAGTCTGGGGCCCTCAGTACAGGGTCAGACATAAGGACCGGTTAAAGGCTTGCTGACACTTCTCAGTCCACTGAACTACATTTGGCTGTTGTTTCCTGGTCAGGTCTGTCGGTGGGGTGGCAATTTGGCTGTAGTTTGGTACAAATCGTCAGTAATACCCGGCCAAGCCCAAGAAGGATTGGAGCTGCTTCTTTGACTTGGGGACAGGCCAATTTTGGATAGCATTTATCTTAGCCTGTAGGGGGCTGATAGTTCCTTGAGCCACCTGGTGTCCAAGGTACATTACCCTGTTTAGGCCTGTTTGACACTTTTTTTACACTAACGGTTAATCCTGGATCCCTCATGTGCTGGAGGACAGCTTGGAGGTGTTCCAGGTGTTCTGCTCATGAATCTGAGAACATAGCCACATCCATAGGCGTGCGCACGGGGTGTGCCGGGTGTGCCCAGGCACACCCTAATGCAGGGGTGGGCAAATGGCTTCACTCTCCTGGTGCAGCAAGCCGCCGGCCCCTCTCCCGCCTTCCCCCCTCCTCTGAAGCCAGGCTCCAGGAATATTCAGGGCTGGGGGCTCTGCTCCACCAATATCTGGAGCTGGGTCTCTCCCCGGCCCCTGCCTGCCACCCCCCCCCGGCGGGTCTCCCCCCGCTCCGCTGTGTCCCTGCCTGAAAGAAAGCGGCACACGCCTCTCCCCTGCCTGCTTGTGCAGCTGGTGTACCTGCTGTCTGCTGCCCCAGGGTCCTAGTGCCCCCCTTCCCCCATGTCAGGGCAGGCTGCCCTTATCCTGCCCTTCCACCCTAGCCCTGAGCCTCTCCAATGCCCCAAACCCCTCAACCCCAGCCTCATCCCCCCACACCCTAATCCTCTGCCCCAGCTCTGAGCCCGTTCCTGCATCATGAACCCCTCAACCCCAGCCCCACAGCCCTCACCCCTGCATCCCCTCCTATTCCCAAACTCCCTCCCAAAGCATGCACCCCCTCCCCCTTCCATACACCCCCTCCTGCCCCCAATCTCCCTCCCAGAGCCTGCACCCCTCACTCCCTCCTATGCCCCCAGCCCAGAGCCTGCACCCCTCACCCCCTCCTATTCCCAAACTCTCACCCAGAGCGTGCACCCCTCCCCCTTCCCACACACCCCCTCCCACCCCCAAACTCCCTCCCAGAGCCTGCACCCCTCACCCCCCCC
>NC_048321.1:13178370-13202881 GCF_013100865.1 Trachemys scripta elegans
TCTATCTATCTATCTATCTATCTATCTATCTATCTATCTATCTATCTATCTATCTATCTATCTATCCCCATCCACCCCCTCTATCTATCTATCCCCATCCACCCCATCTATCTATCTATCTATCTATCTATCTATCTATCCCCAGACACCCCTCTATCTATCTATTTCTGGGTGTATCTTTCTATCCATCTCTCTCTATCCCTGTCTCTCTCTACGTCTCTCCCTCCATCCTTCCTTCTGTGTATTTCTGTCTGTCCATCCACACCCGTTGGATATTCCGGTCTCTACCCATCCATCCCCGGACACGGGATCTATCTACCCCCCCTCCCCCGCATCTCTCCACCCCCCCCCCCCCCCCCCCCCCCCCCCCGGGCCCCCCCCCCCCCCCCGGCTCCCTCCCTCCTTCTCTCTCCATTTCTGCATCTTTCGCTCTTTCTCCAGGCTCCGACCAGCAACCTGCCACATTCCCCCGCTCCCCCCCCGCGACCAGCTCCCCCCCCCCCAGCCCAGCGCGCCAGCGGGGAGGGGGGGAGGACGGAGACGCAGCGGCTCCTGCCTTTTCCTCTCCTGCTGGGGGGCGCAGACACTGCCGGGAGGGGGGGATCGGCGCTCAGGGGGCCCCTCCCCCCCAGGTGCAGCCTGCAGCGCCCCCCCCTCCCTGCCGGCTTCCCCCAGCCGGGCCCCTCGGAGGCGCCGCGGCCGGGGGGGGAGCCGGGCGCAGCGGCGGCGGCTGAGCTGGTCAAGTTCGCGCAGAGGAGCCGGAGGATGGGGGGGGAGGTGATCGATGGGGGGATCCCAGCCCCCCAGCACAGCCGGAGCTGACGGGGGGCAGACAGACAGACGGACGACAGCCTCCCCCCCCCGCCCTGAGTTCTTTGTTCATCTCCATAGGGTGGGGAGGGGGCGCCCCCAGGCGCGCACCGCGTTCCCCCCACCCCCAATTTACGCGTCGCGTCGCCGCCGGCGCTAGGAGCAGGTAGGTGGATCGGGTTTTGGGGGGGGGGGTCGGTTCGGTGGGGGAGGGGAGGGGGGCCAGAGGAGACCCCCCCCCGCTTGGCACTGAGCTGTGTGGCCGGGGCTATGGGGGGGGTCTCGCCAATCTCGGGGTGAAGGGGGATCCAGCGGAGACACCCCCCTCCCAGATTGGACCTGAGCTGCGGGGGGGGTGTTATGGGGATCTCTCTGATCGTGGGGGAGGGGTTGGTGGAGGGAGACCCCCCCAGAATGGCACTGATCTGCGTAAGGAGGGTATCGGGGGTCTCTCTAAGTTGGGGGGTTGATGGAGGTAGACCCCCAGATTGGCACTGAGCTGTGGGGGGGAAGCTTTGGGGTCTCTCTGATCTTGGGGGGCTGGGTTTGGCGAGGGGTCTGGAAAGGGAGACACTGAGGTGGGGGGAGAGTTTTGGGGGGGGTCTATCTCTGATCTGATGCTGAGGGATCTCTGTTGGGGGGGGAGAGAAATGGCGGGCAGATCCCTGTGTCTTCTGTGCCTGGGCTGATCCATCCCAAATGGAGAGGGACCCCAAGGCCAGATGAAGGTGGAGAGTGGGGGCAGGGGGGGAGATGAGACACCACTGTAGGAAGCAGATGGGGGAGCAGAGATTCCCGGCCCCTCCCCCCCGAAAGATAGACACACTGGGGTCCAACTCACCCACTGGAGAATGGGGTGGGGGGGAGTGCAGGAAGGGAGTGGGATCTAGTGGCTAGAGCAGCGGGAGACTGGAAGTCAGGACACCTGGGTTCTCTTCCCAGCTCTGGGAGGGGAGTGGGGTCTAGTGGTTAGAGCGAGTGGAGCTGGGAGCCAGGACTCCTGGGTTCTCTTCCCAGCTCTGGGAGGGACTGGGGTCTAGTGATTAGAGTGGGTGGAGCTGGAAGCCAGGACTCCTGGGTTCTCTCCCTGGCTCTGGGAGGGGAATGGGGTCTAGTGGTTAGAGCACTCAGAGGAGGATGGGAGGTGATGGGGCCTGCTGGCTTTTCCTCCCGAGACTGGCTGGATATTCTTGTATAATGAATATTGCTGAGGACAGGGGAAAGGGTCAGCACAGAATATACCGGGCGGGGGGGAGTGTATTTTAGGAAGTGTATGTAACAACCCCCCGCCTGATTTCTGCCTATCCCTTGGCAATATAATTTATTCCTCCCAAGATGCACCACGCTGCAGTTACAAAGAGGGGGAGGGGGAATCCTTGGCTCCCCATGACTGTGTGTAACCAGCCAGGAGGGGCTGCGGGTCGGGAGTGAGGGGCACCGGCAGAGCTGGGGGGGACACCCAGGGCTAGGCTAGCAGGGGGCTGTGGGTCAGGAGTGAGGGGCACTGTTTCCTCGCACAAGGGTTAATGATTTTGACTTGAACTTCCCAGAGACGGGACATTCCGGGGAGGGTGGCTAATGTCAAGGAAAGGTGGGGGCAGGATGAGGAGGGACTTCCCTTTGGGGGAGGAGTCTGGGGCTCTGTTTGGGGGGGCAGGTTCCACTTTCCCTGAATTGACTAGCCCTACCCCCGCATTCCTGCGGCTCAGCCCCCCTAGATCTGAGCCGGCGCCTGGGGGATCCCACTGGGGATTTGGGGAGGGGGGTCGTGGGGAGTTTCTGCGGGGGAAGGTGGTCAGAGAAGGGCTCAGACACCCCCGCCCAATTCCAGAGCTGGGGAGAGAACCCAGAAGTCCTAGCTCCCAGCCGCCCCCATCCCCCACTGGACCCCATTCCCTTCCCAGAGCCAGGTTAGACCCAGGTTAGGTGCAGACTGTGCAGGGCCGTGGCGCTCGCGGGGTTAATGTCTGGCAGCGGTTGGTGGGGGAGTATTAAGGGGTCAAGGGGGAGCAAGTCCCAGGTGCAGACTGTCTGTGAAGCCAGACGAGGTCAGAGGTCATGGGCAGGGTCAGGGGTCGTTCCCAGCACTGTCGCCTATGCATAAATCATAGTGTCTGGGAGAGGAGGAGGGGCTGGTGGGTCAGAGCGGGGGAGGGGGAGGGCTGGGAGCCAGGACTCCTGGGTTCAGATAACTGCCACATTCCCATTACATACAGCCATAGAAATAGTCACACACACAGTGTGTATATATGTTCATGCACACTGAGCTGTCGTGTGTGTGTGTGTGTGTGTGTGTGTGACTGTGCACGTGTGGCTCTGTGTGTATGTGTGTAGGGTGTTTGTGTGTCTGCAGACGGAGTGTGTATTTCCAACTGTGTGGGTAGGTGATCGAACAGGTGCATTTGTGGAGGGACTCACGCACACACACACACAGAGTCACCTGAACACTCAGAGTTACACAATCACAGTTAAACAGTGTTACACAAGCAGACTTACAGTTTCACACAGTGACAATCGGACACTCAGATGTTTGCAGTCGCACACATTCACTTGCACACAGTGACAATTGCACCCATGAACAGTGACAACCAGGCATACAGTCATGCAGTGACAGTCGTACACATGGACAGCCCCAATCACACCCACTCAGTCACACACAGTGACAGTTGCACAAATGGGTGTTCACAACCACACACACATTTACATACAGTGACAGTCACACACCCTGACAATGGCAATTGCACAGCCTTGCAGTGACAATTATACACACTCTGTTAGACACAACTGCACGCAACACCTCCCAGGCACATGCTCACAGTCGCACACAATGCTGTTCACAACTACACACACAGAGTTGCATATGGTGACAGTTTTACACGCTCACAAGTTAGACACAATCGCACTGCATGACTGCCAGTCACATGCTCACAGTCACACACACTGCTTTTCACAATCACACACACACACTTACATACTGTGACAGTCACACACTCAGTTATGGTCATACACATTGCTGTCACAATCGCACACACACACAATTACATACACTGGCAGTCACACACTCACAGTGACAGTCGTACACACTGCTGTTCACAATCACACACACACGATCTCAGACTTCACACCCCCCTTCACTTTCACTGTCTGGGTCAGAGCCAGAAGCCTCTTAGAAACCTGACCTTCTGGGACCTGGGAGGGAGCTGTGGAAGGGGGGAGAAGGAGTGAGGGTGGCATTTCAGGAATGAAGGGCACCAAGCCGGGGGGCTCTCAGCAGGACCCCCACCCCTCGTGACTCTTACCTCAGCCCCCCGCCCAGACTAAACTCCCTCTGCTGCCCCCACTCCAGCCCCATTTCTGGCCTCTCTTCACATGGATAGAACCTGGGTCGGGAATGAGGGGCACCGGCAGAGCTGCGGGGGGCAGCCCAGGGCTGGGCTAGCAGGGGACTGCAGGTCGGGAATGACGGGCACCAGCAGAGCTGAGGAGGGGGCAGCCCAGGGCTGGGCTAGCAGGGGCTGCAGGTCGGGAGTGAGGGGCACCAGCAGAGCTGGTGGCGGGGGTGGGAGTGTTATTTTCTACTTGAATGCTCTGGTTGATCCAGCTGGTTCTGTGACCTTTGACCCTAGGGGACTGGGGTGGGGATGAATTTGGGCCTGGGGAAGTGAGCTGGATTTGGGAGGGGGTTGGCTGGGAGATTTGGCCGTTTCTGTGCTGAGCTGGCAGGTGGGTGTGGGTGTCCCTGCTGCCCCCTGCTGGAGGAGACAGGTGCTGTTGCTGTGTGTGTGTGTGTGTGTGTGTGTGTGTGTGTGTGTGTCCCTGCTGCCCCCTGGTGGAGCGGACAGGCCTTGTTCTCTGTGTGTGTGTGTGCTACCCCCTGGTGGAGGGGACGAGTCCTGCTCTGTGTGTGTGTGTGTGTGTGTGTGTGTGTGTGTGTGTGTGTGTGTGTGTCCCTGCTGCCCCCTGGTGGAGAGGACGGGCCTTGCTCTGTGTGTGTGTGTGGTTGAGGGACAAGGCCTGGTTCCCATTACAGGATGGCAGTGCTGCTCCATTGTGTTGCAGTTACACCACAATGTGCATTGCTGCACAGCTCCGGTGGCAGGGTGGTACCAGTGCTGTGCGCTGGGGTTGCCGTTGTGTCACAGCAGTGGTGTGGGCTGGGGTGTGTTCTCATTACGCGCAGGGGGGTGTCAGCCCTGTCTGGCTGTGGTCACGTGACCACGGTTGTGGCGCCGAGCGACTGTGCTGCTGTCTGGTTGTGGTACAAGCGCGGAGTTGTGTTGCAGTTGCATGACACTGAGCGGGTGTTTTCGGCAATGTTGTCATTCCATGCACACGAGGCCACTATGGGGTGGAGCGTGGGCTGGTTAGACAGGGACCCCTTGCCCGCCACTGAGATGCAGCCACCTCTAGGGTGGGGCACTGGGCCTGCTTATACAGGGCCCCCTTGTCCGCCGCTGAGACGCAGCCACCTCTGGGGTGGGGCACCAGCCTCTCTAGCCCCCACTTCCCTGCCCCCACTCAGATCTGTTCAACCCAATTGACCAGGGAAGGAGCTGGCTGGGGAACTGGAGAGGTTGAAGGAGGCTGAGAGGGATGAAAAGAGGTGGGGAGGGGGAGCAGAAGAAAGGGTGGAAGGTGGGGGAGATGGAGGAGGAGAAGAAGGAAGGATGGTGGGGATAGAGGAGCTCTTTGCTGGGACAACCAGCTGGTAAGGCCTCCCCCCCCCAGAAAGGGTTAAAAGTTCAAGGCCAATGGGGTGATTTAAAGGGCCAAGCGCATGTATTCTTTGGGGGGTGTTCTTTGAGGAATTGGGGGGGATAGGATGTGGGGTCATTCCAGGGTCCAGCCATATTGGTGGCTATTCCAGACAGACAGACCCCCGCTCCCCCGCTCCCCCGCTGGGGTCCCCAGTGTCTCCCCACACCCTGTATCCCTTCAGGGTGTGCTGGGGACTCCTTCAGGTGTCCTTAGTCAGCAGCTGTTGCTTTAAGAAACACCCCCCCACACCCACCCACACTGGCTAAAGCAGAGAGCCCGGACTCCTGGGTTCTTTCCCTGGCTCTGGAAGGGGAGAGGGGACTAGTGGCTAGAGCAGGGGGGCTGGGAGCCAGGACTCCTGGCTCTTGGAGGGGAGTGGGGCCTAGTGGTTAGAATGGGGGGGGGGGGCTGGGAGTCAATCCTATCTGCTTCAAGACAGCCAGTTCCCCCACTCTGGGGCTAGATTGGGGCTAATGTCCCCTAGCAGGGAAAGGCCCCGTGCCCACGAACTGTCCAGATTATTTCTTGTGGCAGAGTCAAGTTGCACCCCTGATGTGTGTGTGTGTGTGTGTGTGTCCCTGCTGCCCCTTGCTGGAGGATATGGGCCCTGCTCTGTGTGTGTGTGTGTACGCGCACACGCATTGTTGTTTCTGACTGTATTTTTTGGCCTTGGTGTGTCATTGTACCTGCTGTGTGTGAGTCTCTCTGCTTGTATGGGCCTGCTTTGTACGTGTGTTACTGTGTGGTGTGTGCGCATGCTCACTCTCTGTTGTTGTGTCTCCGTTTCTCAATACATTGTGCGTAGCCCAGTGTTGTTGTGTCCCAACCTCCGTGTTAGGTTGTGTATCTTTTTCTCAGCATGTGCCCCCCTGTGATGTTGTGTCTCTGCATAGCCAGGTGGCTGTGTGTCAGTGTATTGCTCTCGATGGGTGTCACGGGGTTGTTGGGTGTCTCTCTGAGTGATACGGTGTATGGCTGTGTCACTGTGCTGCTTTGCGTCTCATTGTGGTGCGAGGGGTCTGTAGGAGGCGCTACGTGTGTCTGTGCATCACTCAGAGGTTGTGGGTCGTCTGTGCGAATCCCCTGCTCCCTACGGGACCCCCAACAACCCCCCTTCAGGGGTCAGGGAGAGCCAGCAAGACAGTCTGCTGCCATGGCAACGGGGCCTAACACAGCCCAGAGCCTGACCCCCCCCCCGTCTATTAACCCTTCCTGGCCCAGGCCCTGCTCCCACCCCCCAGCTCTGTCAGTGGCCCTCAGTCCCGACCCACAGGCCCCTGCTAGCACAGCCCTGGGCACCCCCCACCCCAGCTCTACCCATTTTGTCTGTAGTGAGTAAGTTATAAGCCTGGGGAGAGAACCCAGGAATTCTGGCTCCATCCCAGCCCCCCTGCTCTCCCACTCCCCTCCCAGAGCCAGGGAGAGAACCCAGGAGTCCTAGCTCCCAGCCACCCCCCGCTCTAACCACTAGAGTCTAGACCCCTCGCCTGAGGTTAATTCACCCCTATTCATGAGATGATATTAACATGGTGGAACAGTTTCACCCAGATTTGTGAACAGGGCAGTTTTAACTCAGTGAAACACAATGCAGTGTGTGTGTGACATTTGTGTATAACGCCCTTGACTGTTAAGACAACTCTCTGATTGTGGAGTGTTGCATGAGTTTCTCCACACACAGGAGCGTTAGCACAATGATTGTGTGGTCACACAAGTGTGTCCACACACACAGGAGCTTTGAGAGGATTGTGTAGTATCACACAGGTGTGCATGCACACACTGGAATAATAACACAGTGACTGTGACATGTCACACAAGAGTGTCCACACAAACATACACGCGCACATCAGCACCATGCTTATGTCACACACACTGGCACTACAACATAACGATTGTGTAGTGTCACACAACTGTATAGACACCCAGGCACATCAACACAATGATTGTGTAGTATCGCATAAAAGTGTAGACAGACAGACGTGTCAACACAACCATTTGTGTGTGCGTTATCTGTACAGGGCCAATCTGAGTCTAACTCCAACACCCTTGGCTTTTGTGTTAACTACACACTGTCCAACAACCCTCCCCCTTTGCCTGTGAAGTGGGGGTGCAAACACATAGATGTGTCACCACAACAAGGCCTGTGCTTCACCACAGCCCCCCCCCCAACACAATCTCAGCAACAAGTAGGGCAACCAGATAGCAAGTGAGACGAATCGGGACGGGGGTGGGGGGTAATAGATGCCTATGTAAGAAAAAAACCCGAATATTGGGACTGTCCCTATAAAATCGGAACATCTGGTCACCCTATACATGCAACTTTCCTTTTGGGAGGGAAAATGTATCCTTGTAAGCCCCGCCCCCTCCCTCATAGCCCCGCCCCAACCCCACACTTCCTGGGGCAGTGGTGGGGGGGAGCTGAGAGGGAGGGGTCCCCCAGCTCCACCCCGCAGGACTCAGAAAGACACAAGCCAGCAGGGAAGCCACCCACCCGAGCCTAGCCAAAAACCTGCTGAGCTGAACTCCTAATGAAGATCCAGGGAGAGAACCCAGGAGTCCTGGCTCCCAGCCTCCCCCTCCCCCCCGTTGTGACCACTAGACTCCACTCCCCTCCCAGAGCAGGGGAGAGAAGCCAGGAGTCCTGGCTCCCAGCCTGCCCCCCCACCTCAACCACTAGGCGCCACTGCCCTCCCACGCCGGTCTCTGGGGGCGATGCCATGGGGGCCTGGGGGCTCGAGGCTGGGGCCAGCCGGGCGCTGCCGATCCACCCCTGGGGGGGGGAGGAGAGAGTTAACCACAGGGCCGGCTGCTCCTTGGATACCAGCCCAGCTCTGTTCTTGTTACCCACAATCCTTCATTCCTCCCCCCCCTTCTCTGGCACCGACCGGATCCCTGGCACCGAGGTTGGTCCTACAGTCCCCCCCCCAGCCGGACCCCCCTCCCCGCCACCCTCCCTCCCTTCCTGCCCCCCGGGCACTTCCTGGCAGCCCTGCCCAGCCCCACGGCTCCCGCGCGCCATCCTTCCACTCCTCCTCTCACCCCCTTTTCTCCTTCCTTTCTTCCCCGCAGCTCGGCCGCGCCCGGGATCCAGCCGGAGCCCTCGGGCCCATCCTGGGGAGATTTCAGGGTGAGCGTCTCCCCCCATCCTCCGTCGCCCCTTTTCGGATCAGCCGGGGCTGCGGGTCGGGAATGAGGGGCACCGGCACAGCGGTGGATGGGAGCCGAGGGCTGGGCTAGTAGGGGGCTGCGGGTCGGGATTGAGGGGCACCGGCGGAGCAGTGGGGTGCGGGTCGGGATTGAGGGGCACCGGCAGGGCTGTGGGGGTGGGGAGCCAAGGGGGCTGCAGGTCGAGATTGAGGGGCACTGGTAGAGCTGTGGGGGTGGGGAGCCAAGGGGGCTGTGGGTCGGGACTGAGGGGCACCATCAGAGCTGTAAGGGGGGACCCCCATTTGTTCAGATCCCTGGATCACAGCAGGGAGAGCATGTGACGGGCGGACAAGAGTCTTGGCTGGACAGACGGACGCGGGGGGGTGCAGCTCGCTCTGGGCACTGGATACAAAATGGCAGCT
This sequence comes from Trachemys scripta elegans, assembly GCF_013100865.1. NCBI lineage: Eukaryota > Metazoa > Chordata > Testudines > Emydidae > Trachemys > Trachemys scripta. Next base: position 13,187,505 of record NC_048321.1, read on the forward strand.
GGTTGGTCGCACCCCACCCCCAGCCTGGAGAGTTGGGGAGTGGGACAATTTGGGGTTAACCCTTCCGATGCCAGGAGGATTTTAAGTTCCCTGGCCCACCCCTGCATCTGCTCGCTGGACCCCTTACTCCTGACCCGCAGCTGCCCTGCCATCCCCGCCCTGGGTCCACCCCCCAGCTCTGCCAGTGTCCCTCACTCCCGACCTGCAGCCCCTGCCAGCCCAGCCCCACACCCCCAGCTATGCCGGTGCCCCTCACTCACAACCCGCAGCCCTTGCTAGCCCAGCCCTGGCACCCCTCTGCTATACCAACGCTGGGCTGCATTGCAGGGCTACACGGTGATGGATCAGCTTGTCAGGAATTCCCCCCGAGGGTCGGATCCGTGCGCCGCTCTAGACAGGATGGCGTTGGCTGCGGGGGGTGGAAAGGGACTGAAGATTGAGGGGTCCCTGCCCCCCCATCCCACCTCACCCAACCCCCTCCAATCCCAGCTTCTAGCATCAGGAGAGAAGCCAAGAACGCCTGAGCCCAGCCGCCCCTTCTCCAGGCCTGTACGTTGTCTCGGCCCTGGCAGAATGACTGAGGGCTGGGAGAGCTGGGGGGCTGTGGGTCGGGAGTGAGGGGCACTGGCAGGGCTGGGGGGAGCCTAGGGCTGGGCTAGCAGGGGGCTGCAGGTCGGAAGTGAGGGGCACTGGCGGGAGGGGGGGGAAGGGTAGGGTTGCTGGGCACGCGGGGAGGGGCCTGGCCCGTTGCCAAGCGCCCGGAGGCCGTTGCTAGGGAACCAGGTTCCCTTGGCAGCCGACCAGCTCTTTCACTTTCACTGAGTGGCGCGGAGGGGGAGGGGTTGAGCCCGTTGGGGGGTGCGCTCCCCTCAAGACAGGCTGAGGGGGAGGGGAAGGTCCCCCATTGACACCCCCTCTTACCCCCTCCCCTTCATGGAACACAGCCATAGACCCCTCCCCTCATTGACTCCACCCCTGAGGGACCCCACTCCCATAGGCCCCGCCCCTCATAGAACACAGCCATAGGTCCCGCCCCATAGACCCCTCCCCTCATTGACTCCACCCCCTTAGGAATTCTAGTCCCATAGGCCCCTCCCCCTCATAGTGCCCTGACATAGACCCCGCCCCTCATTGACCAGGACTCTTAGGAACCCCCACTCCTCATAGGCCCCTTCCCCTCATGCAGAACTATCATCAACTGTCCTCCTAGGGCCCCCCCCACCATTGGCCTCACCCCTTTCTAGACTCCGCCCTTAAGGACCCTCCTCCCATTGGCCCCACCCCAATAGGTCCCACCCCCTTATGGAATGCTCTTATAGACTCCTCCCCTTTATGGAATGACTCCTATTGGCCCCTCCCTCCATTGACTCCACCCCATTGACCCTGCCCAGTCCCATCAGCCCCACCCTCAATAGGCCCCACCCCCTAATGGAATGTTCTTATTGACTCCTCCCCTTTATGAAACTGAGCCCTCTTAGCCTCTCCCTCCATTGGCCCCACCCCCTTGGGGGACCCCCCCCTGCCATTGACCCTGCCCCCTTCATTGACTGTCCCTTCTTGACCCATCCCCCAACCCCCCTACCCCACTGATCTCTAGGGGTGGAGGGTGGCAGCTGGAGTCCTGAGGGGGGAAGGGAAGGGCCCCCCGGGAGAGGCATTTCCCTGCGGGGGGGTGGTTTAGACTGGGTCTCCCCATCCCCCCATGTCCTCCACCCCACTTTGCTCTATGCGGGGGGCTGCTAGGGTGCTTGGCAGGGTAGCTGGGGGCTCTGGGCAATGGAGGGAGGTTGTACAGGGGGGCTGCCAGATGGGGGGGGCTCTCGCTGGTTTAGAGCGGGGCAGATGCTCTCAGGCTAGTCGTGTTTGGCTGCCAGGTCTGGGGGGGTCTCTGGTGGGGCGCTCGCCACGGGGGGGTGTCTGCTGCGTGCGGTGATGTGAATTCATTACAGCCTGGGGGAGGGGAGGCGGGCACCGACCTGCCGGCCAGACAATGGCAGCGGTCGCCATGGCAACGCGCCCAGCCGTGCCAGCGCCCCCCCCCCAACCGCCACGCTGTCTGGGGGAGGCATGATAGACAGACACAGTTCCCCCGCACCCAGAATGGCCCCTCCCCCAGGCTGGGTCTGTGGGGGGGGTCACTCATTATGGGGCAGTCTGTACCCTGGGAGCCCCCCCAGGTTCCCCAGCCCCATGCTCCCCCATTACAGCTGAGGAACCGGGCGGGATGGGGGGGCGTTGGCAGCGGTGCCCACTGCCTGGGGGGGCGTGAGGGAGCTGGCACCGTGCCCGGCTCTGGGCATTTTCCTCCGTCTGCATCGCTCCTTTCCATTGTCTGTTTCGTTCCCTCACGCCCTGGCAGCCCCCCCCCGCCCCCGGTTCTTCCTTTCTCTTTCCTCCCCCCCCCCTCCTTCCACGTCCATCCGTCCATCCACCCTGTCCCCCTCGACCTTCCAGAGAGGCGGTCACGCTCTTCTTCCCCCCAAACATTGGGGGTGAGTCTGAGGCGTGAGGGAAGGGGCCCGCCCCGTCCTTCCTTCCATCCGTCTGCCCCCTCAGAATGGCCAGTGACTGAAAAGACGAGGTAAGTCACCGGGGGGGGGGGTTTTCCTCTCGTTCCCCCTTTCCGCTCGCGTCCTCTCCTTCGTTCCTTTCTTCCCTTGCCTCTTCCCCTGGGAGGCGGGGGTCTCGTGCGGTGGGTGGCGAGAGACGGGTCCCCTCATGGAGGTTTTCCAGGATTTGGGGTGATGGTTCTGGTGGAGGCAGGGAGAAGGGAGGGGCCTCATGGGCCTCGGGGGGAAACCATGGGACCTCAGACCATCAGAGAACCCAGGAGTCCTGGCTCCCAGCCCCCCCTTGCTCTAACCACTAGACTCCAGTCCCCTCCCAGAGCCGGGGATCTCAGAGCTAAATTTGGGGAAAATGCTCACAGATGGCTGAGGCTCAGAAACCCAGCACTGGTCGGGATTCACTGGGGAGGGAACTCAGGGCTGTGGGGAGCCCAGGGCTGGGCTAGAAGGGGGCTGCAGGTTGGGCGTGAGCAGCAGGGCTGGGCTGTCAGGCGCAGTGACTGGGACATACCTCTAGGGGGTGTTAGTCTCCCCCAGTTCCCCTCTGTGATGTCGTCCCTGCTGGGGGTGCAGCCTGGCCGCCGCTCCCCGCTTGCGTCTGGCCGTCCGGGGTGACAGCATAGGAGGGACGTGGGTCAGAGCTGGACAGCTAGCAGTCAGGGCTAGTTCCCGTGCCTGCTGAGTGCTGTTTATTAGGTGTATTATGGTAGCCCCTAACAGTGCCAGTGTTGGCCCTGGACTCCATCGCGCCAGGCCCTGTACATTATGAGTGCTATTTATTAGGGTTATTACGGTAGAACCCAGCAGCCCCAGTGCTGGCCCTGGCCCCCATCGGGCCAGGCGCTGTACGTTATGAGAGTTATTTATTAGGGGAATTACGACTTCCTGCCTTAGTCAGCTCCCAGACTCCCTCCTGAGCCTACCCTTCTGCCCCCCCCCCCCAAGCCCTCTCTGCTCCGCTCCCTGCACTGGGTGGCCCTGTCCTGGCAAGTGAGTTTGCCAGTCTCCTCCGATTCCCATTGATATGGACCGACCTTGGACTGTCTGTTCAGGGACCCATTCAGTTCCCTCCCCTCTCAGACAGCTGGGTGGCACGTACACACCTGTGTCTCTTGCCCTGCCCGGAGAGATCACTGGGGGGAGGGGGAGAACTGAGGCACACACGGGCTTCATCAAAATACGACCCAAACTTCCCACTTTGTCACACCTTGGCCAAGTCATTTAACCCCCTCCGTGCCTCAGTTTCCCCATCTGTAAAGTGGGGTGATAGCACAGCCCTGCCCCACTGTAATGCTGGGAGCATAAATACCTTGATGACTGTGAAGTGGTCTGAAAGCTGCTGGTGAGAATCACTATAGAAGCACTAGGTGGTATTCGTAGATCATAGATTCTAACCCGTAAACATGATCTTCATTAAGGACCAGTATAGTTAAGCATCTTTACGTTATGATAAGATAACTGTGTGTAAATGCATTGAGGGATGGCTTAGCCTATAAAATAGAAATACCATCCCATAAAATGTACCTTACATCACATGGTGTCTCTATTATATTTTATTTTATTTTATGTTTTCTATTCTAACACAGAGATATATCCAGTATGCAGAGATTATGATGTTTAAGCTACATATTAATTATATTATATTTATTAAACAATGCTTAAACTCACTTTACAGTAATATAGAACTTTATCTGTAAGAATATATGATATAAAATGAAATACAGTGTATAGATAGCATGAATTTTTATATTTTACATTTAATTTAACAGTGCTGGAACATAATTTAATATTGAGTGAGTTTTTAATTATTTTTACGTTTAATTAATAATGCTTAAACATAGTTTATATTAATATAGAGCATGTTTATCTGTTGGAATACATTTGTAATATAAAACCAAAAATGAAATATAGTATATAGATAGTCTATATTATATTATATTATATTAACAATCCTTAAACATAAATTAAAGTAATATAGAACTTGATTAGCTGTACAAATTTATAATATAAAATTAAATACAGTGTATAGATAGAATATACGTATTTATATTATATTTTACATTTAATTTAACAATACTTACACATACTCAGTATTAACGTAAAGTAAGAGTTTTTATATTATATTAGGCTTAACAATGCTTAAACATACGCTACATTAAAAAGCAACAGAGGGTCCTGTGGCACCTTTAAGACTAACTGTTAGTCTTAAAGGTGCCACAAGACCCTTTGTTGCTTTTTACAGATTCAGACTAACACGGCGCTACCCCGTGATACTATACGCTACATTAATATACAATATGGGTTTTTATATTAGATTTTGTATTTAACAATGCTTAAATCTAATTGACATTACTATAGAGCCTGTTTATCTGCTAGGATATGTAATACACGACCTAAACTGAAATATAGTGTCTCACTAGTCTACATTATGTGATATGAGCGACCAGGCGGGGAAGGAAATCTCTTTTCTTTGGGAGAGGGGACGATCTGGAGCCAGGCCAAGCGGTGCTGTGGGACTGGGATGGGGTGCCGAGTGGCCCAGCTACAGGCCGGGCAGAGCAGATTGTGCAGCATAAGCAGGTAGCCCGTGGCATGAGGGCCCGTTTGAGGCGGAGCGACCCGGGACAAGGGGTTAGTGGATTCCGGGCAGTCAGAATGAGCCAGAAACCAGCGTCTCTGTGCAGCCAACCCATGAATCTCGGTGTCTAGCACCACACCGCGCACGTAGGCTATTCTGTGATGCTTATCGGCCACACACAACCACCGATCGCGTTGCACCCTACCACACCTCCCGGCAAATCCAGCCTGGCTCCCATCTAGGATCCCCCCTCCACACAACCCGGTTCTGCTCCCTTCCACCACCACAGGTGGAGAAAGCTGCAATCGCAGAGCCCCTCCCCCCCCCCCCCCCCGTTCTCAGACTGTTTCCCCCCCTCGTCCCCACCCCCCAACCTTACCTTCCTCCATCACCCAACCTGGAGTCTCCAGGGGGCTTCTAGCGAGGCGGGTGCTCCCTTTGCCCTCACGCCCAGAAGGGTGCATGCAATCAGCAGCAGGAAGAGGGCGAGTTCCTATGAGAAAAAGAGTGAAACGGAGGCACAAGGAATGGGGTTTGTTAACCACAGAAATGGTCTCTGGTATTTGTGAGAATCTGAGAAAGAGTCAAAGAATTAAATGAAAAAAGCTGGAAGCCCGGACTCCTGGGTTCTCTCCCCAGCTCTGGGAGGGGAGTGAGGTCTAGAGGGTTAGAGGAGGTGGTAATGGGAGCCCGGACTCCTGGGTTCTCTCCCCAGCTCTGGGAGGGGAGTGGGGTCTAGAGGGTTAGAGGAGGTGGTAATGGGAGCCAGGATTCCTGGGTTCTCTCCCCAGCTCTGGGAGGGGAGTGGGGCCTACTAAGTTGGAACAGAGGGGGAGGAGGGAGGCTGGGAGCCAGGACACCTGGCTTCTGTTCCCTGCTCTGGGCGTGTTCTGTTGTTTTAAATATAGGAATGAAAAACGTTTTTGTTTTTCCAAGTTGAGAAATTTGTTCCTTGCAAGACTGACTATCTATCTATCTATCTATCCACCGCCATACACACCCCTCTGTCCGTCCAGCCATCTCTCCCACCCGCCTTTCAGGTTCACCCCTGCTATCTGGCAGTCACCGTCTCGTCTCGGAGGGCTCCGAGGCCGGGGCTGCCAGCCGGTGGGTCCCACCGCGGCGTTGCCGGTTGCCATAAACCCGTAGATCCGAACTTGCGGTACGACTGCCTCACACAAGCTCGAGTCTGTGGGTATGTGTCGATCCTGGCCAGGACATCTGGAGACCGACCCCGGGCTGACTCCGCCCACTGGCATTCCAGGCCCGCCCACTCATCCATAGGTTCCACCCACCGGAATGGGGCCAGATCAGAACCAGCGCCCCCTAGAGGGGAAAGGCCCCATGTCCCATTCCCCACCCCCCTGGGCCTGCCAGCCCCCCGCCCTGGGGCTGGATCAGGGCCGGCTCCCCCTAGAGGTGAAAGGCCAGTCAGACGAGAACCCACCAAATCATTCCACCCAGAGACAGCCGACGCCTCTGGAGAAACCTCCCCAGCCGCTCTGGGCTGCTTCCTTCCCACTCCCCTAGCCGATCCCTAGACCCCCAGCCGCACCTGACTCGAACCCCCTCTCCCCGGCCCGGCTCTTCTGCGTGCCCCAGGCTGAGGTAGTAGGTTGTATGGTTTAGAATAACACCCGCAGGAGATAACTGTACAGCCTCCTAGCTTTCCCTGGGGCGCTGCTCAGCCCCGGAGACGAGCCAGCAGGGGGCAGCAACGAGCGGAGGTGAGTAATGCAGTAATTCGCCATGGTGGGATATGATTATCGATGATGATCTGCGAAACTCCCTGCTTCCGGGGATTGGCAGGGTTAACCCGTGGGACTCCCCGCCACTGGGAATTGGCCGGGCTGCTTCCTGGGGTTGTGTGTGCTGTGTAGTCAGGGAATTGTGTGTAGTTGTGCGCTGATATGGGCGGAGTGGTTGTTGGGATGTTTAGGATTGTGTGGTATTGTGGTGGTGCGTGGTTGTGTTGTGCTGTCAAGGAACTGTGGATGTGATTGTGAGGCGCTGCTGGGTTGTGAGATGTTGTCATGTCTTGTGTTTGTGGTTGAACAGTGTTGTGTGTGGTGGGAACGGGGGATGTAGGTGTGTTTTGCTGGTATCTTGTTTTACATGTACATGATTCTTGTGTCCACTTGTGTATAATTGTGTGACATTGTGGTGTGTGTAGTTGTGCAGCATTGTTGTGGGTGTGTTCAGGTATGTGTATTTGTTTGGTGTTGGGTAGTTGTGCAGGGGATGTGTGGTTAGCATAATTGTTATGTTGTGCGTGAGGTTGTATTTTACAGTGTGTGTGATGGTGTTGGGATATTGTGTTGGGTGAGTTATTTTGGTTGTGGGATATTTGTGGTGTTGTGTGTGTACTGTGGTAGTGGGGTGTTGTGTTTTATGTGTTACTGTGGTGGCTGTGGTGTTGTGTGTGTGTGTTGTGTTGTGTTATGGTGGNTTATGTGTTACTGTGGTGGCTGTGGTGTTGTGTGTGTGTGTTGTGTTGTGTTATGGTGGTGAGGTGTTGTATTGTGGCGTGTTGTATGTGTGATGTGTGTGTATTATGGTGGTGGTGATATTGTGTTTGTGTGTTATTGTGGTGGGGGATATTGTGGGGGTTGTTATAGTGGAGGTGTATGTTATTGTGGTGTGTGTGTGTGTTATGGTGGGGTGCTGTGTTGTGGGTCTGTTATTGTGGGGGTGTTGTGTTATATGCAGGTGTGTTGTGGTGTAGGTCTTGTGTTGTGTGGGTGTGTTGTGGCGGGGAGGGTTGTTGTATGGGTGGGTGTTATGGGAGTGGTGTTTTGTGGCAGGGTGTAATTGGGGAGGTGTGTTGTGTTATGTGGGGTGTGTTGTGTGGGTGTGTGTTATTGTAGCGTGTGGCTGTGTGTTACGGTGGAGGTGCTGTGTTGTGGGGGTGTTATTGTGGCGGTGTTGGGGTGTTTTGTTATATGCGTGTGTGTTATTGTGGTGGGGGTGTTGTATTATGTGGGGTGTGTTGTGTGGGTGTGTGTTGTGGTGTGTGGGGATGTGTCGGTGTGTGTTACGGTGGAGGTGCTGTGTCGGGGGGGTGTCATTGTGGTGTTGTGTGGGTGTGTGTTGTGGTGTGTGGCGATGTGTTACGGTGGAGGTGCTGTGTCGGGGGGTGTCATTGTGGTGTTGTGTGGGTGGGTGTTGTGGTGTGTGGGGATGTGTGGGTGTGTGTTACGGTGGAAGTGCTGTGTCGGGGGTGTGTGTCATTGTGGTGTTGTGTGGGTGGGTGCGGGTCCCACCTGCCGCTCGCTGGCTGCTCGGCCCTGGGCCGCCCCCGCCCCCCCGCCGGGCCCGGCAGCGGCGCGGCTCCAGCCAGACAAGCGCCGCATTGCGATACCGGCCCCGCCGCCGGAGAGGGGGAGCGAGACAGACGCCGCGGAGGAGAGAGACGCGGGGAGCGGCCGAGCGCCACAGACACCGCCCGGGGCAGTGACCGACAGACAGACCCCGCGTCCGTCCCTCCGTCTGTCCGACCCGCCCGGGGCAGCGCGGACACCGGCGGAGCGAGGGAAGGAGACAGCCAAGGACGGAGGAGAGCGACAGGCTGAGTCCCGCCGCGGGGCGGGGAGGGGCGGGCGCGGGGGGAGCAGCGGAAGAGGGAGAAAAGGGGGAGCGAGAAAGGCTCAGGGATGGAGGGGTGCGGGGGGGATGGGAAGGCAGAGATGGAGGGATAGAGGAAGGGTGAGATGGAGGGGTACAGGGGGTGGAAAGGCAGGGGAGAGATAGAGGAAGAGTGGGATGGAAGGGTATGGGGCAATGGGAAGGCAGGGATAGAGGAAGAGTGGGATGGAAGGGTAAGGGGCAATGGGAAGGCAGGGANTAGAGGAAGAGTGGGATGGAAGGGTAAGGGGCAATGGGAAGGCAGGGATGGAAGGATAGAGGAAGAGTGGGATGGGGGAATGGGAAGGCAGGGATGGAGTGATAGAGGAAGAGTGGGATGGAGGTGTATGGGGGGATGGGAAGGCAGGGATGGAGGGATAGAGGAAGGATGGGATGGGGGGATGGGAAGGCAGGGATGGAGGGATAGAGGAAGGGGGATGGAGGGGTACAGGGAATGGGAAGACAGGGGAGGGATAGAGGAAGGGAGATGGAGGGGTACAGGGGGATGGGACGGCAGAGATGGAAGGATAGAGGAAGGGTGGGATGGGAGGATGGGAAGGCAGGGATGGAAGGGTAGAGGAAGGGTGGGATGGGAAGGCAAGGATGGAGGGATAGAGGAAGAGGGATGGAGGGGTGCAGGGGGATGGGAAAGGCAGGGATGGAGGGATAGAAGAAGGGGATTGAAGTGGGATGGGAAAGGCAGACCCTGCCCAGTTACAGGTGTGTGTGTGTTACAGGCTGTGTGTGGGGGTATTGGGAGACATGGGAGTTGTTGCAAGAGATGTGGGGCATTACACAGGATGTTAGGGGGCATTACAGGCTGTGGAGGTGTTAGGTGTAGTTGGAGGTTATGCAGGTGTTGGGAGCATGGGGGTTGTTGAGGGGGTTGTTGGGACATATTGCAGCCTGTGGGGCGGGTGTTGGGGGTTCTTGCAGGGGATGTTGGGCATGTTATGGGCTGTGGGGGTGTTACATGGGGTGTTGGGGGATGTTACAGGCTGTGGGGTGTGTGTGTGTTGTGCTGCAGGTCTCCAAGCACCCCAGGCCCTCTGTCACGAGGGGCAACAGGTGAGTATAACAGGGTCCCCCCAGCTCCTGGCCCCCAGTATCCCAGAGCCGGGGAGGGGCTGGGTCCCTGTGGCCCATCAACCCTCGGCCTCCTGCCAGCAAGGGAAGCTGAGACCGAACAAACTTGGTTCACACACGGAGCTGCTGAACCACATTGTGTCCACACACAACCCCCCAAGCCAGCCACCTCCTGCTGTCACTGGGGCCCCATCGGGACTGGTGCCCCCTAGAGGGGAAGGGCCCCATGTCCCTATTTGGGGTCTGCTGGGAACTGACAGAAATTGGGTCTGGCTGATTCTCCAATAGTCTAGAAACCTTTGAATTTAGATAAAAATGTGGGGGTGGCCCAGGGACACTCGGGGGTCCTGGCAAGGATATCGGGGGGCCTGGGGAAGAGGGAGGCCTGGGGCATATTGGGGGGTCTGAGGAAGAGTGGGGGGACCTGAGGAATATCGGGGGAGACGGGAGAGGGAGGTGGGGGTGACACACAGCCAGCATCTCTGCCCCTTGGTGTCAGGCGGGATAGTTCAGGGTTCAAAGCCTTGTTTTCCCGGGGAATTCGGGGTGGCTCCGTTTCTCTGAATTTGGAGCCAGCAATGGAGCTGTGGGGAAGGTCCCCAAGGCTGTGGCCGTCGCCCTGGCTTGGTGGATCCCTCCCCTTCCGGTGCCCCGGCCGTGGAGAGCCGGCCCAGCAGTGCTACCTGTTGGTGACCAGCCAGGGCTGGGGATAGCTGCTGGCCGCCCTCCCGCCATCCACCGCTCGCTGGCAGGTCACTGGCCTTCCTGGGCCCCAGTAGCCCGGTCTGGTGGCCACGTGCTGATGGGGAGCCCGTTCTGGTACCTGACTAGCGGCTCTTTCCCATGGCCGATCAGTACCCACGGCCGAGCCCCCCAAACCCTCCCTGGCTGATAAAATCTGCATTTAACTGGCGCCCCCAACGCACCTCATTGCAACCCCCCAACTGGGATTTTGTTCGGGCAACAAAATCTGTCATTCCCCCGCCCCCCACCTATTGGGGAAAGGTTGACTAATTCGGGGTGGGCTTCCCAGCGGGATGGAAGGACAGGCCTCTGCCCCCAACAGCTCCCTCTTGGAGCAGCGCTTCCTGGCTCCCCCTCCTGACAGCATCAGCAGAAAGACAGCGAAGAGAACCAGGGGAACACCCCAGAGTGTGTGTGGGGCTGGGCCAGCAGAGGGCTGTGGGTTAGGAGCGAAGAGCACCGGCAGAGCTGGGGGAAGGGAGCCTGGGCTAACAGGGGGCTGTGGGTCAGGAGTGAGGGGCACTGGCAGAGCTGGGGGAAGGGACCCTGGGCTAGCAGGGGGCTGAGGGTCAGGAGTGAGGGGCATTGGCAGAGCTGGGGGAAGGGAGCTTGGGCTGGCAGGGGGGTGTGGGTTGGGATTGAGGGGCACCAGCAGAGCCGAGGGGAGCCCAGAGTGGAGATAAATGGTATGGGGTGCGTGTCAGGATTGAGGGGCATTGACAAAATCCATCCAAAATCCCCCATCCCTCCAAAGTTAGCCGCAGCCCAGGCTCCTCCTTCCAGTCCACTCAGCCCGCACCCTGGGTGCTCTCCCCCCTCTAACCTCTCAGCACCCGCTCTCTTCCTCTGCTCCAGCTGGACGAACGGGACCCCCGGGGCTGCGCTGTCCTCCCCCGGCTCTGTCTCGCTCCCGGCAGCCGTCTCTGTCCCTGAGACCCTTAACCTGTGAGGGCAGCGCAGAATTCACAGGTGAGGTTCTTGGGAACCGAGCGACTGGCCCCGACACAGCGCAGCCAGCGGGGCAGGTCTCAGCCCGTCGCACCGGGGCCGGGGGCAGCGTCACCGCCGGGGACTCAGACAACCGAACATCCCCCCCTTAACCACTAGACTCCCTTCCCTCCCGGAATCAGGCTAGAACCCAGGAGTCCTGGCTCCCCCCGGGATTCCACCACAGACGCCTTGTGCTACCCTGGAGAAACAGCTTTCCTGCTCGGTGCCTCGGTTTCCCCAGGGGCCCTGATCATGGTCGGAGTCTTGGCTGAGCTCTGCCTGTGTTTGAGCAGAGACAACAGGCCTGGGAGGACACAACGCTGAGCCCCTTGCCAGCCCCCCGGGGAGATCCCTCCCCACCCACCCACCCAAGGGAGCAGGTTTGACGGGTGTCTCTGTGCCTTCAAGGCTCAAACTCCCACAGACACCATCAAACAGCTGAACCCCCCAAGCTAAGCGGCAAAGGACCCCCTGAGGAGGACGGGGGAGGACGTCTCATCACCCCGCCCCCCCCGCCCCTGTGCTCCAATCACTTGACAGAGTTGGGGAGAGAACCCAGGAGTCCGGGCTCCCTGCCCCGCCCCCCTCCCCCCCAGCTCTAAACTCCTGCCTCCTTTTCCAAGGTTACTACTATGGAAAAATCGTTTTGTGCCAGGCTCTAGCAGCCCCCCTCGCCCCCGGCTAGGGCAGTTCTGCAGAGGGTGGGAGTAGGGAGGCCAGGGCTGGGCTAGCAGGGGGCTGCGGGTCAGGAGTGAGGGGCACCGCAGAGCTGGGGGGGGGGGGGGGCGTTTCTCATCCCTTTGATGCACTCATCCCCCCGCCCCGCAGGCCCCCCTCTGTTTAAGGGACATATTAATTCTCAGTTTCATGCCCGGCTGTCTGGTTTCCATGGAGACGGATCTCTGAGGCCGACAGCTCCCCCCACCCCTTCTCCCGTCGGCCGGATCTGCCTTCCTCCAGCCCTGGGTATGCGGGGAACCCTCGCCTGGCGCTGGGATGCAGCCACCTCTGGGGTGGGGCTGGGGGCTGGTTATACAGGGACCCCTTGCCCGGCGCTGTGCTGCAGCCACCTCTGGGGTGGGCGTGGCCAGGTCGTAGCCCTGCCCCCTCCATTGTGATGTCCCAGTGGGTTCCGTGCCCCCTGTGCTGGGCAATGCCTGTGGCCTCCCAGCTGCTGCTGCCCCTTTGCCTCGGCCTCCTTCTGGCCCCCCGGGCACCCGGCTGCCTCGACTGTTTCTCCACCCCGCAGCAGCGCCTGCGCGTCTGCCAGGTCTTCCTGGGTCACACCAGCTCCCGGCACGTGGCCTGCCTGGGCGCCCTGCGGGCCGCCTTCCAGCCCCACACCCAGCTGGTGGTGGGTGAGTGGGGCCCTGGAGCCAGGCAGCCGGCTGGCCCTCCAGCCTCACCCCGGCCTCCTCCCACAGCTCTGTCTTCCATTCCCTCTGTCCCTCCTGTCTGTCTGTCCAGCCCTCCCACAGCTCCACTGCGCTCCAGCCTGTCCTTTGGCCTCTGCTTTAGCTTCCCCTGAGCCTTTGTTCCATTTCCAGCTCCATCACCCACCCATCCCTCAGCTCCATCCTTCCCTTCCTCCAGCTTAACCACTCCCTGGCCCTCCATCCCTAGCTCCGTCATCCCTCCGTCTTCACCTCCATCCATCCCTAGCTCCGTCATCCCTCCATCTTCACCTCCATCCATCCCTAGCTCCGTCATCCCTCCGTCTTCACCCCATCCATCCCTAGCTCCATCATCCCTCCGTCTTCACCCCATCCATCCCTAGCTCCATCATCCCTCCATCTTCACCCTGTCCATCCCTAGCTCCGTCATCCCTCCATCTTCACCTCCATCCATCCCTAGCTCCGTCATCCCTCCGCCTTCACCTCCATCCATCCCTAGCGCCATCATCCCTCCGCCTTCACCTCCATCCATCCCTAGCGCCATCATCCCTCTGTCTTCACCTCCATCCATCCCTAGCTCCGTCATCCCTCCGTCTTCACCCCGTCCATCCCTAGCGCCATCATCCCTCTGTCTTCACCCTGTCCATCCCTAGCACCATCATCCCTCTGTCTTCACCCTGTCCATCCCTAGCTCCATCATCCCTCCATCTTCACTCCATCCATCCCTAGCTCCGTCATCCCTCCGTCTTCACCCCGTCCATCCCTAGCTCCGTCATCCCTCCGTCTTCACCCCCATCCATCCCTAGCTCCGTCATCCCTGCGTCTTCACCCCGTCCATCCCTAGCTCCGTCATCCCTCCGTCCATCCCTAGCTCCGTCATCCCTCCGTCTTCACCCCGTCCATCCCTACCTCCGTCATCCCTCCGTCTTCACCCCCATCCATCCCTACCTCCATCATCCCTCCGTCTTCATCTCCATCCATCCCTAGCTTCGTCATCCCTCCGTCTTCACCCCATCCATCTCTACTTCCGTCATCCCTCCATCTTCACCTCCATCCATCCCTACCTCTGTAATCCCTCCGTCTTCACCCCATCCATCCCTACTGCCATCCATCCCTAGCTCCATCATCCCTCTGTCTTCACCTCCATCCATCCCTAGTTCCGTCATCCCTCCGTCTTCACCCCATCCATCCCTAAGTCCACCCATCCCTCCGTCTTCAGCCCCATCCATCCCTACCTCCATCATCCCTCCGTCTTCACCCCATCCATCCCTACCTCCATCATCCCTCTAGTTCCATCATCTCCTCCATCCATCCCTCTGCCCATCCCTCCATTCATGCCCCCCCAGGGATGGACCCCGGAGCAGAACCTGTCCCCTCACCAGCCCCCTCCCACCGTCCCCAGGTGTGGCGGAGATGGAGAAGCTGAAGGACATCTTCTCCAACGTCATCTTCTCCCTGGAGCAGAAGGGCATGGCCAAGGGTGGGTCAGAGCCGGAGTGGCGGCCACGGGGAAGGAGGGAGGGGAGGGGAAGGATCCTGGTGGGGGGAGCAAGGAGAAGTGGCTGGGAAAAGGGGAGGAGAGGGGAGGGATAGGGTGGTGGGGGCTGGAAAGGCAGGGGGAGGGTGCAGACGGGGGGCCTGGTTCTGACCTCCTCTCCCCCCCAGTTCCCTACCAGGTGGCCGTGCCGGAGACCGTGGCGCGGATCCAGCCAGAGCTGGCTCAGCTGAAACCAGGTGAGAGGGGGGCTGGGAGCCGACTACCCAGTGTGACCCCCCCCTCCCGATACACACAGCCCCCCATGCACCCCCTGTCCTGGAACAGGTGGGGGAAGGGGGCCCGGTCCCCATGGCCCACCCAGCCCTCAGCCTATTGGGACGCAGGGGCTCAGACCCGGCAAACACCCCCGCCCCCCAAGCAGCCATCCAGTCCCTGCCAGGAGGCTGGATCAGACACGGCGCCCCCTACAGGGCAGCAGGGCATGGGTCTCTGCTGCTGGTGTAATTCCCTGCTATGGCTTCATCCTCGCTCCTTTCTCTCCCTTCACAGCTCCTGCCTGCGTCCCGCCATGCGGTGAGTCCTGACATTTGGCTGGGCTCCCCCCTCGCAGCCCTGCTGGTGCCCCTCACTCCCGACCCGCAGCCCCCTGCCAGCCCAGCCCTGCCCCCTCCCCCCAGCTCCGCCGGTGCCCCTCATTCCCGATCCACAGCCCCTGCCAACCCAGCCCTGCTCCCCCCAGCTCCGCCGGTGCCCCTCACTCCCAACCCACAGCCTTGCCAGCCCAGCCCTGCCCCCCACAGCTCCGCCGGTGCTCCTCACTCCCGACCTGCAGCCCCCTGCCCCACTCCCCCTCCTCCGCCTGCCCTTCTCCCCCTGCCCCACTCCCCCTCCTCCCT
>NC_048321.1:13203225-13225062 GCF_013100865.1 Trachemys scripta elegans
GCAGCCCCTGCCAGCCCAGCCCTGGGCTCCCCCTCCCCCCAGCTCCGCCGGTGCCCCTCACTCCCGACCCGCAGCCCCTGCCAGCCCAGCCCTGGGCTCCCCTGCCACTTTGCTATTCTCCGCAGGGTACCAGAAAGACGCCCAGGTCTACAAATGTGCCTCGTGCAGCCGAGTGGCGTGTCAGCTCCCCCTGGACTGTCCAGGTACATGCTAAACCCTCAAATCCCCACCCGGCACTAGGGGGCGCTGTGCTGCGGGGTTCCCTGGCCGTTCCAGATGATGAACCCAGGAGTCCTGGCCAAACCCAACCTAGGGGATTCTATTCAGCCTCCAGAAATCCCCCTTGTGCTTTCAGCTCTACACAGGAATCCCTGGATAACCAGCCCCACGCCCCACCCGAGGTGGCCGCATCTCAGTGCTGGGCCAGGGATTCCCTGTGGGGCGGGGTCCCTATATAAGCAGCCCCTGTGCCCCGCCCCAGAGATGGCCGCACTGCCATCCCCACCCGCAATCACCCCTGCTCTCTGCCTGCCAGTGGAGGATGTCTGGAAGAACGAGGGGGAGAGGACGGTTCTGACATGCAGGGTCCAGTTCCAGACCCCCCCTGACGTCCGGCACAACTGGAAGTTTGTCAAAGACGTGAGTGTGGGGGTGGGAGGGTCTGTCTCGCGTTGTGGTTGCCTCTTAGGGTAGCAGGAAGACATGGGGAGGGCACCTTGGCAGAAGGGGGGGGTGAAAGGAAGTAATTTTACTGGGAGGGGTGTCTGCTGCCCTGACTCCATGCCCCTTGCGCCCTACAACCCCTAGTGGCAGCCTTCGAGTCAGCCCAGCCCCTTTGCTCTGCCCACGGTCCTGAGTTCGATTCCCCTGACGCCTGCCCCCCCTCTCCCTGTCACCCCCTCAATTTGCTCTCCCCTGCCCCCCAGCTCCGGACCCGAGATCTCTCCCTCTTCCGGGACCTGCACCCAGGTGCCAGCTCCTCCATCGTCCTCCGCCCCACACGGGGCTCGCACCGTGGCACCTACGCCTGCCAGCTAGCCCAGGAGGACGACGTGCTAGCCCGGAACTACTTCTACCTCAATGGTAAGGAGGGGAGTGGGGTCGAGTGGTTAGAGCTGGGGGGGCTGGGAGCCAGGACTCCTGGGTTCTATCCCTGGTTCTGGGAGGGGAGTGGGGTCTGGTGGATTAGACCCAGATGGGCTGGGAGCCAGGACTCCTGAGTTGTCTCCCTGGCTGTCAGAGGGGAGTGAAGTTTAGTGGTTGGAGCAGCGGGGGGCTGGGAGCCAGGACTCCTGGGTTCTATCTCTAGCTCTGGGAGGGGTGTGGGGTCTGGTGGATTAGACCCGGGCGGGCTGGGAGCCAGGACTCCTGGGTTCTATCTCTAGCTCTCGGAGGGGAGTGGGGTTTAGTGGTTGGAGCAGCAGGGGCGTGGGGCTGGGAGCTAGGACTCCTGGGTTCTGTCTCCCCGCAGTGACTGCCAGCAGCCAGGGGGCAGAGACAGAGCTGCAGGACATGTTCCGTGCCATCTTGCAGTCCCCAGCGGGGCGGGGGGCTGAGGGCCGGCTCCCCGGGCTCTCAGAGCTGCTGGCCGAGCCCAACTCGCTGCACAAGAGGAACGTGGTGCTGCTGATGGTGGGGCTGGCGCTCAGCGCCCTGCTGGGCACCCTGCTGCTGGGGTGAGCTTCCCGGGACCCTCCATATCAGTGCCGTGGGCCCCTCCGGCCCGGGAACCTCCCCCCACCCACTGCCGGGCCTGACCAATGGGCCCATCCAGCCTGGGACTCTGCCCCCACCAGACCTGACCCACGGACCTGGTATCCAGTTGCAGGGAGTTCCCCAGGTCTCCACTTTCCCTTCCTCCAGCCACCAAGCCCTTCAGGGCCCCAAACTCCCCACCCTGGGGGGAACCCTGCCCAGCCCCCGAGCCCCCCACTGCCCTTCTGGGTCCCAGCTTGGTCCAGCCCCACTCCATCCAGGCACTGGGAGCAACACACAGAGAGGGGCAATGTGGTGGGGGTTGGGGGCGGCCTTCCTCCAATGGCTTGTCCTTCCTCTGCTATGGCTCCCTTCTCGCTCGCTCTTTGTGCTCCGTCCCCGCCCCCCATCTTCCCTCTCTCTCTCCCCACAGGGGCATCTGTCGCTGGGCCATGGGCTGGCCCTGATGCACCCGGCCTGGGCCCTGGACTCGCCTCTGCTTCAGCGCCCCAGACTGGCACCATCAATTTTCTGATCAGAATAAACCCAAATTCCAACCTGAGACGGAAGTCTCTGTCTCGGCCACAAAACGGGGGTCACTCCTGGTGGTCAGAGCTGGCTCGATGCCCTGGGGTGGCACTGGGGGGCGCTGTGCTGCTGGGGGCGGGGTGGGGGGGGTCTCCCCTGGCGCTCAGGTCTGGCCCCCGGTGCCCCAGGTGGCTGGACATTTTTGTGATTCTGTAAATAGCGGGTGCTGGGACAGGACCCTGGGGTGAAGGGGGATCCCCCTGGAGCGGGGGAGGGGTCAGTCGGGGGGGGGGGGAGAGGGAAGNCGCGGGGGGGGGCCGGAGAAGGGAGGGGGATCGCGAGGGGGGGCCGGAGAAGGGGGAGGGGGACAGAGCTCTTGTCTGTGTTGGGGGGCGGAGGGAGTCACTGGGTTTGGGGGAGCCCCACGCGAGGGCCCGGCAGAGTTTGGGGGCCGGGGCTCAGCTGGGGGGGGGGGGGGGCTGATCAGCCTCTTCGCTCCGGCCGGGGGCTCTGTTCTTGGGTCTGGGGCCGAAAGCCCAGCAACCCCGGGGGGGGGGGCTGAGACATGGGGTCTCCCCGGGGGCGGGGACTGAGACATGGGGTCGCCCCCCCGGCAGCTTTTTCTTTCATTTTTTCCTTCCCTTTGTGTCTCCCCCGCTCCGGCGTCTGCAACTTCCTCATTGGGTGGCGGAACCCAGTTTCCCCCCCCCACACACACACACACGGAAGGGAAGGGGAAGCTATGGGGAAGGGGGGCTTGGGGGTGCCGGGGAGCAGAGGAGGGGGTGGGGGTTATGAGATGCTGGGGGGAGGAGGGGCTGTGGGGTGGGGGAAGGGTTTGGGGTGCAGGGGAGGAGGAGAGGTGGGGGGAGAGAAAGGGGTGCGGGGATTGGTTATGGGGTGGTGGAGGGAGGGGTTATGGGGTGCCGGGGAGGAGGAGAAGGGGTGGGGAGGGCGGGAATAATGGGATTTCCCGGACACCAGGAAATGTTTCCAAACATCCTGGTGTGAGGAAAGAGGCTGTGACGTGGGGAAGTGGGAGACCGACCCCTGCCTGGGGGGGCGGGGGGTTGGGGCATGTGAGCCATAGGACTCAGGCGTCCGGCCGATATCTCCCCCCTCCCCTGGTGACCCTGACATTGAGCCCGGCCATGTGGCAAGGGGGATCGAGATCAAAAGTGTGGGGGGGAGCCATGGGGGGAGCTGTAGGAATGTGGCCCCCCCTTCCTCGCCCAGCTGTTTGGGGGATAGTGACCACCTCTCCCCCACCATGGTCACCCACAGTGGAGACCAGCTTTGGATTCCCCCACCCACCCACCCACTCCTGGGGGAGCCCTGGGACCTGGGGAGGGAGTGTCTGGGATTTGGGGGGGGGACAGGAGGGTGGGGTTCCCCAGGGCTTGGTCCAGGATTCCCCTCCTTGGGAAGTTTTCTTGACAGGCCCACAACTGAGAGGGTGTGTCGGGTTGGGGGGGGAGATTGTGGGGGGTGGTTCTGGGTACCTCTGTGAGACCATGCGGCTGTGTGGCTGTATCCTTGTGGCTGTGTGTGATTGTGTATCTCTGTGGCTGTATCCTTGTGACTGTGTGTGTCTGCATGTGACTGTGTATCAGTATGGCTGTATCCTTGTGGTTGTGTGAGTGTGTGTCTGGGTGTGACTGTTTATTTGTATGGCTGTATCTTTGTGACTGGGTGTCCCTGAGTGTGACTGTATCTGCCTGACTGCATCTTTGTGGTTGTGTGTGGGGATGTGTCTGGGTGCATTTGTGCATCTGTCTGGCTGTACTGTGGTAATATTTGTGTGTCTCTCGGTGCGATTGCGTGTGCATATCTGCGGTTGTGCATCTGCATCTCTGAGTGTCTATATCTTTGTGATGGTGTGTCTCTGGGTGGCGGTGTGTATCGATAAGCCTCTATCTGATGTGTGCGTGTGTCTTTACATTTCCCCTCTCCTCTGGACATAAATGATTGCCAATTAACTCCAGCTAATTAACGCCTCTCTGGCCTGGTCAGAGCCATACACACAAGGGGTTGGCTTCCCCAGCTGTGTCTCTGTGGCCTTGTCTCTAGACAATCGGGCCGTGTTGGAGCCTGGCCGGAGGGCGTCCCATTAACCAAGATGGTGCTCAAGGCGGCCACGCAGGTCATGTTTGGCAGAACTAAGTCTGGCCATGGGTCGGCCCCACTGGGTTAGCCGTGGCCAGCGGAGGCTGGAGGCCGCCAGCCCCGTGTCCATACCTGGCCAGGGGTGTCTCGTTGTCTGACTCCGCACCTGTGTCTTTGGGCGCCTGTTTCTCCAGGGGTGTCTTTCCCTCTTTCTGTCTATGTTGGGGGCTGCCTGACTGTGTATGTGTGTCTGTGTCATGTGTGTGTCCTTCTTTGGGGGGGTCTTTGTGTGTGTGTGTTGGGGATTGCCCATGTGTGTGTGTGTCTGTTTCTCTGGGGGTGTCTTTTACCCTGACTCTGCCCTCTCTGCCTGTATCTCTGTCTGACGGGTGTGTGGGGAGGTGTCTGTCTGCGAGTGTCTCTCCCCCGCCTGTCGCCTCTGGATTTCCAGAGCACGCGGTTGTGTTGTAACCCCCTTGCGACACTCTGGGCAGGCTGAGGGTGGGGACAGGCTGTGCCAGGAAATGGGACAAGTCCATCCAGGGAGAGCAGAGGTGATACCGGAGCGATGGGCCCATGGGGGAGGATCTGATGGGGGGCAGGATGCCAGGGTGATGGGCCCATGGAGGGGATCTGATGTGGGGCAGGATGCCAGGCAGGCCGTGGGTCTGAGCCCAGCCGAGCAGACCGTTGCTGATGTAACGGGGCTGCAATCCTGCCGTGTTTTCCTGACTCATAGTGATGTCACCGGTTTGCATCAGCCCCACAAACCCCCTCCCCCTGCTCGGGCACCGAGAGGCACCCCGGCCCCTTGGAGCAGCTTTAACCCCTCACTGCCCGGAGCTCCCCTGGGATCCAGCCCCTCAAGTCCCCTGAGCCCCATTCCCCAGCCCCCCTTGGTCTCCCTGGCTTCAACCCCCCCAGCGTCTCACAGGCGTCCTGTCCCACCACAGGACAAGCCCTGCCATGAGAGAGGAGGTGGAGACGGGCGCCCGGTTCCTGTCGCGCCTGGTGAACCGGCACGGCCGGCTGGACGAGGGGCGCATGGAACAGTTCGGGGAGCGCTTGGCCGTCATCCTGCGGGAGAGGTACAGCCGGCACTGGTACCCCGAGAACCCCGCCAAGGGGCAGGCCTACAGGTATGCGGCCCGGGCGCGGAGGGGGGCGGCGCGGGGAGCAGGGCGGCCGCTCGCACAGCAGTTTGGCATAGCCGGGTGCACTGCAGGTGGCCCGTCACAGGGTGGGGGCAGCTGGGGGCGCCGTCCATGGGCTGCATCGCGTGGCCGTTTGCCAGGCAGGTCGGTAACTCTTTGCCCCGGGCGCGGGATGGGGGGCCATCATGGGGGGGCCACAGCTGGGGGTCACCACACGGGTGGCAGGGAGGGGAGCTCTTTTGCCGGGTGCTTGGTGGGGCGGTCACCTGCTGGGGGTCCTGTAGGGCTCCTGGCGCTCTGATCCCCGGACCCACCCCACCCCCGCCGGCCTCTCCCACTCCAGGTGTATCCGCATCAACCGGCGGCAGCAGGTGGACGAGTCGCTGCTCCGGGCCTGCGCGGGCTGCGGGCTGGAGTACTCGGAGCTGGCGCTGCCGCGGGAGCTCTCGCTCTGGATCGACCCGGGGGAGGTCTGCTGTAGGTGAGCTTCCCCCCTGCCCCCCCGCCCATCTGCTGGCTGGGGTCAGCCCTCTCCCCAGCTCCCGGCTGCCTCCATCTGGCAGGGGACAAAAGCCCTACTATCGCTGCAGCGCCTGGAGAATCGCCCAATGGCACGGCCAGCTGCGCCAGGTCTCCTGGGTTCTCTCCTCCATGGGGACCCCCTTCGTGCACTTGGGCTCACAGTGCTCCCACCAGGCACTAAACCCTGCCCCATACCCCTCTAGGGGGAGCAAGCTCTGCTCCAGCCCCAGGGTGGGGGGCTGGCTGGCTCAGGGGGGTGGGGAATGGGGCTTTTCCCCTCTAGGGGGCGCCGGTTCTGATTCAGCCCCAGGGGTGGGGACTGGCCGGCTTGGGCGGGGGTGGGGCTTGGGGACCATTGTGCGCTAATGGGTCCGTGGTCCCAATTTCTAAAGCATCTACTCCCCTCCCCCCCCCCCCCCTCCAGGCTTGGGGAGAACAGCCAGTACTTCACGGTGAGCCCCTCGGAAAGGGGCGGCGGAAAAGGGACCCCGGAGCCCGAGACGTCGGACTATCACTCGGAGTCGCCATCGGAGAGCTCCTCGGAGGACGAGGGATCAGTCCGGCCCTCTCCGGCACCGGCCCCAGCCCCGAGCCGACCCACTCTGCGGGAGCCCAGCAAACAGGTGATTTTGAATTGGGGGGGGGGGGCTGGGTCCCCATGGCCCGTTTGGTGCCTGAGGTATGTAGGAGGGGAGCGGGGGTCCCTTTCCCTGCTGGGAATGGGGCCGAGACCCAGCAAACTCAACACACGCACAGGGCTGCTGAAGGGCTGGGCCAGAGGGGCCTGGAGCCCGTCCCTCCACAAGCCAGCCAGTCCACCCCCTTCGGCTGGAGCGGAGCTGGTGCCCCCTAGAAAAAGGCCCCATATCCCATTCCCCCGAGCCGTGCCCCTGCCCCGGGGACAGGTCACAGCAGATGCTCCAGAGGTGGCTGCATCTCAGCACCAGGCAAGAGGTTCCTTCAAAACCAGCCCCTGCGCCCCACCCCAGAGGTGGCTGCATCTTGGTGTCGGGCAAAGGGTTCCTGCATAATCCGCCCCCACACCCCATCCCAGAAGTGGCTGCATCTCAGCACCAGGCGAGGGGTCCCTGCATAAACAGCCCCCACCCCAGAGGCAGCCACATCTCAGCACCAGGTGAGGGGTCTCTGGTTATTTCAGACTCCTGCTAAGGTCTCTTTTCTCTCCCCGCAGGCCGCCGAGTTGTTCTACGTCCCGGCCCCCATGTGGGTCCCCTGCACCGCCCAGCGCCTGGTCAGCTACATCCCCACCTACCAGCCCCTCACCTTCTACTACGTCAGCGTCGGAGCAGCGAAGAGATCCAACCCCGACCGGCTGCGGCGCCTCACCCACCGGGCTGCCAAGGCTTAGGGGTGGGGCAGGGAGAGGGGAGAGCCCCCAGCCCCTCTCCCTCCTGCCCCCCATCCCTTCCCCCCCAATGATCTCCACCACACTCCCAGGTTGAGACTGGGGGGAACTCACCACAGCAGTACAAACAGCGCCACCTGGTGGCCATGCAGCGAGCCAGGCTGGAAACGGCTGGAAGTCGGGGATGTCCTGCCTCCATCCCCCTGCCCAGCTGGCATCTTAAGGGTTAACAGCCCCTCTTCTCGTGCAGGGGGTGCGGCCCCATGGCCGTGGGGCTGAGCCAGTTGAGACTCAGTATCCTACGGGCCCATCTACACAGGCAAAGCGCACGGGCAAACTTGCTATGGAAGGGAAGTCAGGACGCCTGGGTTCTATCCCCAGTGCTGGGAGGATAGTGGGGTCTAGTGGTTAGAGCAGAGGGGGCTGGGGGCCAGGACTCCTGGGTTCCATTGTCAGCTCTTCTGACCAGCTTCTGGCAAAAAAAACAAGCGCATGCGCGCACAGACAAAACCACCAAATATGTGCCTCAGTTTCCCCGTCTGTAAAACTGGGATCACAACACTCACCTACCTCAGATTGGTGCCGCGGTGCAAACAAACGCAGGGGCACTTTATAAAGGCTTTTTCCGTGCTGCTTTGCCGGGCAGGGGAAAGGATTATTCTAATGATTTTAATTTATATGCTGTAAATAGCGAACCGCTGGTATTTAATTTATGGAAGCAGAGAGAGCCGTTTAGCAGGGAGGTGCATGGGGCGGGGGGCGGGGGGGTTAACGCCAAATCTATTTATAGAGGTTTTTTTGCAAAAAAAATCAAAAACAAATCCTTTTTCTATAAAAATTTGCAAGTGCCTATTAAAGAGATCTCTGTGGTGATGCAGGAAATGGTGTGTCGGCAGCTACGCAGAGCCGTCCTTTCAGACCCTGAGCGGGCAGGGCTGGGGTCTGAGGGGCTGGGCGATTATTTCTGTTACGGCACAAGCTAGTGGCCCCAGGCATGGCATGGCCCCCGAGTGCGCTAGTCGCAGTGCATTGTTACTGCTATTGGGTATATTATGGCTGGAGGAGGAGGGCTGGGAGCCAGCTCTTCCGGGTTCTCTCCCCAGTTCTGGGAAGGGAGTGGGGTCTAGTGGTTAGAGCCGGGGGGCTGGGACTCCTGGGTTTCATTTCAGGGTCTGTTCTGGGACCTTGAGCAGGTAATTTCCCCCTGTTCTCAGGACACCCACCACCACCACCTGCCTCTAAAATGTCCCAAAGGAAAAAAAATGGTAGGAAATGTGAGCAGGTGAGATTGGGGCCAGAGCAGCAGCACCTCTAGATACAGCCACTGGAGGGAGCCAGTGGGCTACGTATGACCTGCCTGTGGCGAGCCTGGATGCAATTCCCAGCTCGTCCAAGGAAAGCGCCTTCCTTTGGCCCCGTGGAACTCGCTGGTGCTGGGGGGCCGGAGATTCCAAGTGGGATTGACGCTCCATCTAGAGGAGAAGATCCAGTTAGAAGAGCTCCGGCTCCCAAAAGCATGGGGGGGGCCCACAGGACTGGACCCCCCAGCGTCGGTGAGGGTCCTGTGTCAACCCCGCTGTTAACTGCTCCAGCTCCAGCCTAGGTAGGTTCTTCCCGCCCCCCCCCCCCAGCTGCTGTCTCTCTGGATGGTCCCCAACCTCCTCCTCGGTCCTGGGCTCAGCTGATCTTTGGCCAGTTTGTTCTCATGCCAGCCCTGTCCCTGAGCGTCCGATTCCCCTCCCTGGTGGTCTCCCCGATGTATTTCTGGGGTGCAATCACTCCCCTCGGAGCCTGCAACACCCTTCTGAGTCTCCTCTCATACAATCGCCCCCACGCTGCCCCCCACGGCCTCGTCTGTGCTCAGGGTTCCTCTCGGATGCGGGCGCCCAGAATTAACGGGGGTTGGCGCTGGGGCTCAACTCAAGGAGGGCACCAAATGTTGTGGGGGGTCAGAGGCTGGCTGGCCCTTCAAAGCAAGCTAGGGTCCGCCCTGCCCAGGACTTAGCCGTGAGCCATAACATCTGAATGGCCAGACTGGGTCAAAGCAATGGCCCATCTAGCCCAGGGTCATAATTGACCGGTCCAGCCGCTGTCGGCCACTCCCATCTTCTGGCAGTGGGGGGTTAGGGACACCCAGAGCATGGGCTGCATCCCTGGCCGTCCTGGCTCATAGCCATTGATGGACCTGTCCTCCAGGAACTCACCTAGGTCTTTTTTTCAACCCAGTTATACTTTTGGCCTTCAAACATCCCCTGGCAAGGAGTTCCACAGACTGACTGTGCATTGGGTGAAGAAATACTTCCTTTTGTTTGTTTTAAACCTGCTGCCTATTCATTTCATTGGGTGAGCCCTGGTTCTTGTGTTATGAGAAGGAGTAAATAACACTTCCTTACTTTCTCCACACCTGTCATGATCTTATGGACCTCTGTCATATCCCCCCTTAGTCGTCTCTTTTCCAAGCTGAAAAGTCCCAACCTTATTAATGTCTCCTCATATGGAAGCTGTTCCATCCCCCTAATCATTTTTGTTGTCCTTTTCTGAGCCTTTTCCAATTCCAGTATGAGATAGGGCCACCAGAACTGCACGCAGTATTCAAGCTGTGGGTGTACCATGGATTTATAAAGAGGCGATATGATATTTTCTGTCTTATTATCTATTCCTTTCCTAATTGTCCCTAACATTGTTCGCTTTTTTGACAGCCGCTGCACATTGAGTGGAGGTTTTCAGAGAACTATCCACAGTGACTGCAAGATCTTTCTTGAGTGGTTCCAGTTAATTTAGAGCCCATCATTGTATATGTATAGCTGTGATTATGTTTTCCAATGTGCGTTACTTTGCATTTATCGACATTGAATTTCATCTGCCATTTTGTTGCCCAGTCATCCAGTTTTGTGAGATCCCTTTGTAACTCTTCACAGTCAGCTTTGGACTTAACTAATTTGACTGATTTTTGTATTATCTGCAAACTTCGCCATCTCTCTGTTTGGCACCTTTTTCCAGTTCATTTATGAATATGTTGAACAGCACCTGGTCCTAGTACAGATCCTTGGGGGATACCACTATTTTCCTGTCTCCCTTCTGAAAACTGTCCATTTATACCTACCCTTTGTTTCCTGTCTTTTACCTAGTTACTGATCCAGGAGAGAACCTTCCCTCTTATCCCGTGACAGCTTAATTTGCGCAAGAGCCTTTGATGAGGGACCTTGTCAAAGTCTTTCTGAAAACCTAAGTACACTATATCCACTGGATGTCCTCTGTCCACATAGAATCATATGACTGGAAGGGACCTCGAGAGGTCATCTAGTCCAGTCCCCTGCACTCAAGGCAGGACTAAGTATTATCTAGACCATCCCTGACAGGTGTTTGTCCAACCTGCTTTTAAAAATCCTGAGTGATGGAGATTCTACAACCTCCCTAGGCAATTTATTCCAGCGCTGACCATTAGGGAGTTTTTCCTAATATCCAACCTAAACCGCCCTTGCTGCAATTTAAGCCCCTTGCTTCTTGTCCTGTTCTCAGAGGTTAAGAAGAAAAACTTTTCTCCCTCTTCCTTGTAACAACCTTTTATGTACTTGAAAACTGTTATCATGTCCCTTCTCGGTCTTCTCCAGACTAAACAAACCCAATTTTTTCAATCTTCCCTCATAGGTCATGTTTTCTAGACCTTTAATCATTTTTGTTGCTCTTCTCTGGACTTTCTCCAATTTGCCACATCTTTCCTGAAATGCGGTGCCCAGAACTGGACATAATACTCCAGTTGAGGCCTAATCAGTGCGGAGCAGAAGAATTACTTCTCATGTCTTGCTTACAACACTCCTGCTAATACATCTCAGAATAATGTTCGCTTTTTTTGCAACAACATTACACTGTTGACTCATCTTTAGCTTGTGATCCACTATGACCCCCAGATCCCTTTCCACAGTACTCCTTCCTAGGCAGTCATTTCCCATTTGTGTGTGTGCAACTGATTTTTCCTTCCTAAGTGGAGTACTTTGCATTTGTTCTTATTGAATTTCATCCTATTTACTTCAGACCATTTCTCCAGTTTGTCCAGATCATTTTGAATTTTAATCCTATCCTCCAAAGCACTTGCAGCCCCTCCCAGCTTGGTATTGTCTGCAAACTTTATAAGTGTATTCGCTATGCCATGATCTAAAGCATTGATGAAGATATTGAACAGAACATGCTCGTTGACCCTCTCAAAGAATTCTAATAGATTGGTGAGGCATGATTTCCCTTGACAAAAACCATGCTGACTGTTCCCTAATGAATCGTGTTTATCTCTATGGCTGATCATTCTGTTCTTTACTTTCATTTCAACCAGTTTGCCAGTACTGAAGTTAGGCTTCCTGGCCTGTAATTGTCGGGATCACCTCTGGGTTTCAGGTGGAAAGGAGGGAATTCATCACTGATGGTGGGGTGGAGTTTGGGGAGCAGGCGGGGATGGAGGAAGCCAGTGGGGTGTGAATATCCCAGGGCCTATGACCTGCCGAGGACTCATTGCGTTTATAATTGATAGCGCCTGAACCAAGCAGCCTTGGCAATTGTTTAAGGCGGGAAGGGGGGAGTTTTCAGTGCTCGGATCAGAGCAAAGGGGAGATGCAGAGCAGGAATTTGCTGTCCTGGCAGAGAAGGAGAGAGAGAGAGATTCCCTGTCTCTACAGTAGGTGTGATCTCTAAGATCTCTCACGAAGTGTGTTAATAAGTGAGACGATACCGTCCTCAGGGTCTGCGCCAGCGCCCTGCCCTGCCAAGGAGAAATGAATCATTCTGTGCATTACAGAAGCATCTACAAGTCACAACTGAGATCAGGGCCCGGTTGCGCTGGGCGCAGGGCCAGCGCAACCCATTAGGCAACCTAGGCAGTCGCCTAGGGCGCTGCGATTTGGGGAGCGGCGACCGCAGCGATATTTCCGCGGCGGAAAAGCCGGCGGCGCTCCTGACTGGGCACTGCCCAGACACAGCGAGATCTGGCCCTGTCACATGGGACGCTGCATGGACAGAGACTGTCCCTTCAGTGAAAAGCTCCCCCTTGGCTCAGGCACATCCCCTGCCCCATAAGTACCTAGCCCAGGCCCTGTGGCTGTTAATGCCCAGCGCCCTGACTTGGCAGCCAGGAATTTGTTTACATGGTTTGTCTGGACGTAGCCGGGTACAGATCCCCCAGGCCAGCGAGAGGAACCCCCTGCTTCCGCAAATCATTGCAAACAGGCCAGACAACCGGCGCAGGCCGACCGGGGGCACTCACTGGGTTCAGAGCAGTAGGGGGATGGTTAGCGAAGCCGGGGCGTAGGCAGTCGCTCACCACAGGTGCAGTGGTGGAGAGAAGAAAAGACACGACACCAGCCCTGGGGGCAGTGCAGAAAATGGGACGTGGACGCTTCAAACTCCCCCCAGACCCGACATCTTTGGTTAGAGCTGCTCAAATAGGTGGGGTCATTCTGGGGGCCTGAAAAATGCCTTTAAACAACAAAAATGTCCCCCCACCAAAAACAGTTTCCTTCAAAATTCACTGACAGTTTTCCAGCTTTGTCGCCCTTGTCTCTCCATGAAGAAGGGGAAGGCGTGGGGGGGGAGGGGAAGAAATAACAAGCAACCCCCCCCCCCTCCAACCAAAATGCCAGTTTGGGGTCTGGTTAGGGGTGTCACTTTCAAAAGGCCCGCGCTGACTAATGCAACCCTCTGGCTATTCTCCGGCACGTCCCCTTGGGCGCGCGCCACACCCGGATCCACTCAGGTGGCTCCAGGCCCCGCATGGCCGCGCTCGTGGGGAATAAGCGGCTCTAATTCGGTTTCTCTAATTCCCTTCCAAAGCGGCGTGACTCCTCGGGGCTGACGGCGCCTGTGTCCCCGAATACGGCGCTAGGAGGGGAACTGTTCCTGCCGAGCTGGGCTGGGCCCCCCAGGGGCTCTGAGCCCTGGCTAGTGTGAAAAATCATGACCATTTCTTTTTGGGTGGGGGGGGACGGCAGGGTAGTTGTCTATATAAGCCAAAGCGCCTTCTATCGGAACGGCTGGGCACCCTGTCCCTGCTCACCCACTTTATGGCTCGTCACCGGATTTTCCTAGCTCACCTCTGGGGAGGAGCAACACCAACCTTTTTGAACGTCCGGCTGAGCGCGATGTCATCCGTTCGCTCTGCCCTTTGCTCCCACGTGGCAAAGGGACCCGATTCTGCCTTGTGCTACGGCCCTGCTGCCCGAGCCTGGCAGCGTTAATCACCGCGACAGCTTCACCGAACCCCAAACAGCCAAAGATCCCGCCCCCAAGGGCGGGCGGGGAAATCCTGAGATTGCATTAAACAATCCCACGATTTTAAAGCAATCTTGAGGGGGTTTGTTCGCTGTCTTGTGGTGTTTGGCAGGGGGGTTGAGGGTCCTTCACGGCACATTTTCAAGCGTTTCTGTGTCACTGCAAGGGCTGGGGCTGGGTCTTTCGTCCTTCCCCACGACTTTACCAATAGCAAGAACCCACCCAGGTGCGGCTACGGGCTGAACAAAGTGACTGCCCGTTTTCAGGCCAGTCTACCAAACGCTGCAGCGAGCAGCTAAACGCAGGGCGGCCGGGGCCCAAGGGGTTGGGGTGTTTCTTGACACCTGATACAGTCAGGAGCTCGAGGGCAGCTTTTCCGCTTAGCTCCAGCGCGGCCGGTTTGAGTATCCCGTTAGTTCAGGGGCCCTGGACGTCGCTGTTTTAAACACCAGCCTGCCGGGCCCCCAGGGGCTCGTTAGCCCCCTGCAACTCTTGGATTTGGGGCAGGGATTAGTGAAAATGCCCAGGTGTGTCAGGATTTTGCTGGGAGTTTCTC
This sequence comes from Trachemys scripta elegans, assembly GCF_013100865.1. NCBI lineage: Eukaryota > Metazoa > Chordata > Testudines > Emydidae > Trachemys > Trachemys scripta. The sequence continues at coordinate 13,217,405 of NC_048321.1, forward strand.
GTTTCTCCACAGGATGGAGACTGAGATGGGAGATATTCTGGCCTTTCTGACACCAGGTCGGGGACCCTAGAAGCTGTTTGAGTTGGGGGAGGGAGGGCGAATGGTGACTTGCTCCAGGTCTCTCCGGCCCCCCCGGGGAGGAGATCTCTGAGCGGAGGCTCTTTAAAGCAGCCGGGCGAGAGCCAACAGCTGCAGCGAGCCAAATCCGGACGGGGAAGAAGGGGCCAAGGCCAATCAGGGTCGCCGGGGCCAGGGGGGCCGGGGCCCACCCGCTTTTTAACCCAAGAACCCTGCTCAGCCGGGCCGACTCCTGCCTGCCTCTCGTGGGCGGGCTCCCGCAGGCGAGTCCCAGCGTTTAAACCCCCGGCTCATTCAAGGCCCCCCATGCCCCTTGTCCCAGCAGATTCGGGCGCCCCCAGTTCCCCGGGCCGCCCGGCATCTCACTCCACAGCGCCGCTGGAGGGGGGGGGGCTGCTCCTGGGTACCCCCACTGACTCAGGAACTGGGGCGGGGAGGGAAGGAGCCATGGTCCCCCCCACTCTTTAGTAAGCAAAAAAAAATGAGTTTGCCCCCGGTGGTGCCCCATAGTTTTTGGGGGGGGGCAGAGTGAGGGTAGCAGCTTCAGCAGATGTTACTGAGTATAAGTTAAGCAGCAAATCTGAGGGGGTACATGGACCCCCCCCACACACACACGTCACCTATCACCCCCACACACACACTTCTACAAAGGCCCCAGTGCCACTGATGCCAATATGTAACCGGGAGGATGGGGTGAGGCTGGCCAGACCGGGTCACTTGTGGCTAGTACAGAGCAGAGCGGTTGGGAAAGGCCTGAGTGTCTTTGGGGTTTAAACTGCCTGAATCTACTGGGCTGTTACTCGCCGTGTTCTCATGTCTCCGCGCCCCGTTCTAACGTGGTGCCAAGCAGTGCCAGGGTGTGTGCCCAGCCCGGGGAACGAAAGACCCATCCGCCGGGCAAGGCGCCATGTGGGACGCAGAGGAAGGACTTGGACAGGCTCATTTCAAAGCAAGGTGGAGTTGTTGCGTGTGATGACCGAGGTCAAAGATTTGAAATGCTTCCTCGCTCTCCGGCCTCAAAGCAACAGCCCCCGGGGGTGGGGAGTCTGGCGGCTGTTCTCTGGGAGCGGGAGCTGTCAGTTGGGTTGAGGGAAAGATCCTGCATTTGGCATCTAGCGGTGCGGAATAGCTGGACAGGAAGAGGGAGTTTCCCCGAGTTAGTCTGGGCCGCCCTGAGCGACGTGTGGGGACCCGGCAGGTTGCTGCATCTCGGCCCCCATTGGGAATTACAGACCGTGACTCACCTGGGCAGGTATTGGATCTGCTTTAACCTCTCCATCACCCTCACGTCCTTTTCCGAGCTAATAAACCCTCAGGCGGGTTACTGTAGAATTAGCCGCCGGCGGTGTCGTCGGACCCAGAGTCCTACTTGAGCGGGGGTGAGTGACTGGACTCTCGGGACTGCGGGTGATTTTTGGTGAAAGTGACCACTGATGACAAAGCTCCGTTTGTCTGGGTGGCCAGACAGACTGGAGCGTCTCAGGGACTGGCTGTGACTCCATGGTCTAGTGCTCCAGGAGTTCACGTTTGTTACTGGGTTGGTGAAATCGAATTCTAGCCCCCAGCACCGGCTTGGGGGGGCTGCCCTGCGTCTGACATCTGCCCTGAGGGTGGCACTCACGGGGGTGAGCCACTCCAGAGAGCGGGACAAACACCATCAGAAACCGCTTCCAAAGGGGGCATTGGACCCTCCGTCATGTAGGGTCTTTAAACCCAGCCTGGGTGACTCTGGCTAGCACCCCCATCAGCTATGGGCTGGGTGGGGAGGGTCCTTGGGCGTGGGCTCTGGCCCGTGTTATGCAGGTGGCCAGGGGGGACTCATGGCTGCCCTGTGCCAGTTCTTTGCTCCGGAGACAATCACAGACCCAGGTGAAGCTGGTGGCTCTGCCGACGAGACACCCAGGGGCCCCGTATCTCCCATTTCCCCCTCCCGGGTGTCGCAACGTGCACCCAGACCAGCAGGGTTCTGCCCCCGGACGCCTGGCCCGGTCCCCGATGATGTGGAAAGGTTCAGACACAACGTTGTCGCGTGGCACCCACGGAGCAAGTCCGGTGGGTCAAGTTTCTCTTCGCTCAGCCAACCCCCTGCTATTCCCAACACGCATCCGGCCCCTTTCAGACCCTCGCTATGTTCCTGTCCTACCCGCTGCCCAGCTCCCCTGGACTCTGCGTCCGCTGGGAGTCACACGCCTGTTCGGAGCGTCACATTTCCAACCGCGGAAGGATTCCCGTTGGCTTCCCTAGCCCCTGGGGTCTGCCAGAACGGCCTGTTCCGGGTGTCCAGCAGGCTGCGGGTCGGGAGTGAGGGGCACCAGCAGAGCTGGAAGGGGGGCAGCCCAGGGCTGGGCTAGCAGGGGGCTGTGGGTCAGGATTGAGGGGCACTGCCATAGCTGCCCTCCCCCACCCACAGCTGTCCCTAAACATTCCCAGAAGCCCTTGGGAAACAGAGTAGTGACTTGGGTTTTCTGGAATCTGCTTCTTTGGGGCCCTTCTCAGCCCATCAACAAGGGCCAGGTCCAGCCAGTGACCCCCAGCTATGTCCCCCCAGTTCCTGGAACCGTCCCCCGTCCCGAATGGATCAGGAACCACACACAGGGGTCAGGAGCCGTGGATGTCTGGCTCCCTTCCCCAGCTCCGCCTCCCACTGGCAAGTCAGGGCCACTCACTCTGCCTCAGTTGCCCTGTCTGTAAAATAGGGATGATGATCCTGTTAGACCGTGAGCGCTCGGGGCAGGGCCTGTCTCTGGCTGTGTGTGGGCAGCGCCCAGCGCGACGGGCCCCGATCTCAGCTGTGAGTTGCTGACACCACTGTAATGCACAGAATTATTCATTTCTCCTCGGCAGGGACGGGAGCTGGCGGAGATCGCAGGGACGGTTCAGCCTCATTTAGTTACCCGCACAGTGAGGGAGCTCAGAGATTTCACCTCCAGCAGAGAAAGTGGGAAACACCCCAGGGAGACAGATAGACACAGAGCAGGGCTCATCTCCTCCACAAGGGGGCAGCAAACACACACACAAATCCATGCCTTGAACGTGCAGCCAGATGTCCGACCTTCAGCACAACACAGGACCCGTCACCTCAGCCAGTGACTGCAGCAAACAGCCCATAGCTGGTCACTGAGCTAGCGTCGATGGCTCAGACACACCCAGGCTTGATTAAAGGCTCCTCCACACCCCTTGGTAACTTGTGCCATGGGTCGATTCCCCCCCCCCTCTGTTAACAAGCTGCACCTTCGCTCCAGGCCGAATTCGTCTCACGTCATCTTCCCGCCGCCGGCTCGCATTGCTGGAGTCACGGCTTCCATAAGCCAAAGAGCTCAAACTCCTGACGTCTCTCACGAGGTGTTTTCCAGACCCCGGCTTGTTCTTGTGGCTTTCCAGCAACAGCCGGGTTTAAAAAGAGGCCCCCTTCTGCTTTCCGACACACGATACATTAAAGGGGAATCTTCCTCCAGGGGAAGACAGTGTGGGGCATAGGATACGGATTTTAAATTCCCCTTTGTCTCTTTGGTACCAAGTATCAGAGGGGTAGAGTCTGTATTCACAAAAACAACGAGGAGTCTGGTGGCACCTTAAAGACCTTCAGATGACTCCATGCATCTGAACAAGTGGGTTTTTTACCCACAAAAGCTTCTGCTCAAATAAATCTGTTAGTCTTTAAGGTGCTACCGGACTTCTCGTTGTTTTTGTCTCTTTAAATCTCACATGTGAAGAGCCCCAGAAAGACCCAAATGGCCGAGGGGGGAATGAGGGAAGGGAAAGGTAAAATAGAACCGAGTCTAAAGGGACGTGACGACATCCAGGAATTAATTTCAGTTTTAAATAAAATGGCTTAAATTGCATCAGGGAATGGGGCCGGGGGCCTTTCCCCTCTAGGGGGCACCAGGCCTGATCCGGCCCCACAGCAGAGGACTGGCTGGCTCAGAGGGGCAGGGAATGGGACACGGGGCCTTTCCCCTCTAGGGGGCGCAGGCGGACCCTGGTGTCAATTCGTTATTCTAAGGTCTGCAAATGGCTCCCCCGTGTGGCCACATCTGGAAGTGCAGCTACCCTGGCTCCAATCTCCCCTATGCCATTTCCTATGTAAGATTTTTCTTGTAAGTGACATTTTTGTGGCGGGGGGAGGCAGCTGCTGGCTCAGAAATGCCTAGAGCTCGACCCCTCTGTGGGTTCCTGTGGTGCAGCCAGCCCCCAGCCCATTGTACAGAGGTGGAAACAAACACTGAGCGGGGCGGAATTACTTGTTCTAAGTCATAGAGTGGAACTGGAGATAGAACCCAGGAGTCCTGGCTCTGAGCCCCCCACTGATCTAACCACTAGACCCCATTTCCCCCCCAGCCAGGGGTAGAACACAGGAGTCCCGATTCCCAGCCCCCTTTTTTAATCCACTAGAACCCACACCTCTCCCAGAGCTGGGAAGAGAACCCAGGAGTCCTGGCCCGCAGCCGCCCCTGCTGTAACCCAGTCCAGTGTTTGAATGTCCAGCTCACCCCTTTAGTAGCATGCAGGGAGGATGCAAGATTTTTGTGACTCAGGATAACAGGAGATAACACAGTCTAACCCTGCAGCTTTGTCCCGTAACAACCTGCCCACCCTGCACCTGTAACAGAGCCGATTTGGTCCCTTGGCTGCGAAGAAGTGAAAACCGGATTGCAAAGCGAGCGCGTGAGTTTTAATCACAGTGTCAAAGAGTCGAGAACCCACCCAAGCCCCTGAAGTTCTCTTGCGCGCCAGCTCTAACTTCATCTGATGCCATTAAGCTGCCGTCTGCACGGCCTCGTCTTCCCGGCAGCGTCCCCAAAGCTGCTCAAAGGCGCAGTTCCCCGCACTGTCCCCCCAGGCAAACACTCCCCCGGGCATGGGTGTGCATTTAACTCCAGCTGGCCGGCCTGGCTGGGGGGATCGCAGACACAGGCCAGCCCCTTGTCCTCCCCACTCCTCCATCGCTGCCCACGGCTGTCTCTGTCTGCGCGAGCTGGGCTGATGCCGACATGTGGCCTGGCTGATTTTAATTCTCAGTCGCCGGGTGAGTCCCGCTTCTGGAAAGGCCAGACCTGTCCTCCCACATCCCACCAGGACAGACCCCAGTGAATGGCCCCGAGAGCCCTGGGAGACAGCCCTGGACACCCTGGCATCACACCTCAGCCACTGCAGCCGAATCAGCTGGAGGGTCCTAGCGAGAGGGGTCACTCCAGTGGAGATCACTGCAGGCCTGTCCCTCTGCGGGCGGCATGGCTCCACCCATCGCTGGCATCCCGCGGCCAGTCCCGGGGCAGGTGTTTGACAAGGGAGGGTGGAGAAACTGGGGACGGTGCAGAGAAGAGCCCCAAGGGCTCAGGGGAAGGTCTGAGACCAGGCCAGGGCTCCGGGCGCTCCGGCAGCACAGTGCCAGAGGAAGGATTTTCCCCTCGCTGTTTTACCCCGAGCGGCAGTAGCTGGGGTGCCAGGAGCATTTTCCCATCAGCCTGGCCATGGCCGCACCAGGGGCTGGGTCGGTTTAGCTGCCCCACTGAGCGGTGGGAATTTTACACACATCCTCTCCCCCCCAGTCCCCGAGCGCTGTAGTGATGCCGACGTGGCTGTTGGGTGCGGCCCAGGCCGGAGAGACCTCAGTCGGTTTCGCAGCTCAAGTTCAAGAGGAGGAAATGCCTCTCAGGCCTCGTCGACACGACCAAGTTTTGCCGACATACCTTATCCCTGGCAGAGAACTCCCAGTGAGAAAATAAAGCCACCGCCAGCGAGGGGCAGGAGCTTCGTCCCCCGAAGCGCTGGCCACCCCGGCGCTTTCCATCGTTACAACACAGCCCGGAGTGAGCGACGTTTGAACGGTGCAAGCGCCAGTGGAGACACGACCTGTGCGCCTTGCAGCAGCGGAGCGTGGCCATGCCAGCCGCTCTCGCACGGCCACAGAGAGCGGCCCATGGTGGGCAGCCGGCCGCGGTGGGCTTTGGGAAGGGTTTGCNNNNGAGAAAATAAAGCCACCGCCAGCGACGGGCAGAATCTTCGTCCCCCGAAGCGCTGGCCACCCCGGCGCTTTCCATCGTTACAACACAGCCCGGAGTGAGCGACGTTTGAACGGTGCAAGCGCCAGTGGAGACACGGCCTGTGCGCCTTGCAGCCGCGGAGCGTGGCCATGCCAGCCGCTCTCGCACGGCCACAGAGAGCAGCCCGTGGTGGGCAGCCGGCCGCGGCGGGCTTTGGGAAGGGTTTGCAGCGCCTCACAGGGCAGGGACAGCGTCACTTGATGCAGCTTTCTCAATCACATCCTTCCCTGGGCATCCTACTACATTGCCCGCTGCTTTTCAACTGAAGGGGGGGCAGGAGGGGGGGGGAAGTGTGTCACAGGGAGTGTGTGTGTGTGTGAGAGAGAGAGTGTTGGGGAAGCGTATGAGAGAATTTGTCGGGGGGGGAGTGTGTATGGGACAGAGACTGTGACGAACTGGGACTGTTCTTACTGGGGTCTTTGAATGCTGACAGGGGAGTGTGGCTAGGATGGTCTGCATTGGGGGATGGGAGACTGACCGAGGGAAGATACCTGAGCATGTAACATGAGAACCCAGGAAGGGGTTAGAGGCCAGGTGACACCTCTGCCCAGGAAACTGAACAAAGGCTGTGGGAGGGGTCGCTGAAGGGAGAGTTTCAGGAGCTGGCTGGGGACATGGCTGGGAGGCAGATGGGGCTCTGACCTCCCAAGGGGGCTGGGGTGCCCGGGGACCCAAAGATGGACCTAACTGAGGGGGATCCTGTTGTCTGTGCCTGCAAGACCTCTCTTGGACTGTGTCCCTGTCTTCTAAATAAACCTTCTGCTTTACTGGCTGGCTGAGAGTCATGGTGAATCGCAGGACACCGGGGGTGCAGGGCCCTGAGTCCCCCACACTCTGCAACAACTGGTGGCAGAGGTGGGATCTACTGCACCCCATGGACGGCACTTCCTGCAGTATGTGACTGGGGAGCAGTAAAACGAAGGGGGATCGACGGGGACCAGGTGGGCTGAAGAGTCAGAGAGAGACGGTTTTAGGGGGCGATTAACCCCTGGGAGTGTGTGACCAGAGAGTAGGACTGTTGCAGTAACAGGGTCCCCCGGGGGATCGCAGCGAGCGGTCCCGGGGCGGAGGAGTCTGCAGCTCGACCCTGGCAGAGAGGGGGTGACCTGAAGAAGGGCTGGCACACTCGGGGTCCCCCAGGAACGGGGGAAAGCGGAGAGCACAGGCCGGCGAGTGGCCAGCAGGAGGATGGATGCTAAACGCCTTAAGAGCGACCTGGTGGAGCTGTGCAAGCAGAGGGGGCTGCGCATTGGGAGGTCCACCAAAGAACAGCTCATTGCCCAGCTGGAGGAGAGGGATCGCTTGGATGAACCGAGCCCTGTCCCTGAGGGAAGCCGCCCGGCGGATGCAGCGTGGGCCCTGGGGCCTGACCTGGCTGGGAGGGGTCAGACTGCTGCCGAGGACATCCCGAGACCCTGCCTACCTATACCTAGGGGAGGGGTGGGGGAAGCCCAGCGAATACCGAGGACACCCTGACCCCGGAGGCCAGCAGGGGATCGTCCCGGCGGAGCTCCCCGTCCCGGGAGCGGATGCGGC